>NC_143399.1:201764329-201915629 GCF_052110815.1 Crocodylus siamensis
CTGTTATTCAGCTGTTTCACTTTGGTTTTTTCACTTTCGGTCTCAGCGGTTAGCTCACGATTCTTTTTGGACAGTTCAACTATTTTAGTAGCTGCGATATCCCCTGCTAAACCAGACGTTCCTGAGAAAACAAAAAGGTAGAAAATGGAGGAACAGCTTAGGTGCAAGAATCAGATTGCTTGATGCTTTTTTTCTCTGCCTCTGGGAAGCTGTATTTTTATGGCTTAGCTTCCCTTTCTCAGATCTGTGCCGAGAACAACTGTCTGGAGAGTGTGTAGCTAGAGGGAGAGAGTTGTTAATGATGCCATTTGGGTCACTCAGCTCTTTGAGTTAGCTTACAACCACTGGTGTTGGAGGCATTGCAGTGCTGGGTCCATCAGTGTACAGCACAAACAGTGGCCCTTGCAAGTTTATGGTCAGGAGAGCCAGCAAATTACCCCCCTAATTTCAGCAATTGCTGGCATGGATCCAGCTACCCAAGCAGTAGCAACGGTGTGAGCACAAATGTGAGCAAGGCACCGGTGTTTTGACCTTCACACTATGAAAGTCTGTTCCCAAGTATATATACATGACCTGGTAAAAATGCCAAAGCACTGCCTGTGCTGGCAGGTTGGCACTGGAGCAGCTGCTGAAACACAGATCTTAGTTTTGCAAGATGCCTTCACTCTTCTAATGAGATGGATATATTGCTGAGTCTGGTGTCCTGGATAATGTCTAACTGGAAAATTATACCATGCCCACTTAAACTTCCCATGCACTTTGAAAAGGAATCTTAATAGCCACTGAATGCTACTTCGCCTTCTTAAATAGATGTTTCAATCACTTCCCTGCCACAAGTGGCTTCATTAATGTGCTGGATAATGTAACCACTGTGCCAGGCTTGTACACCATTTGGGCTTTGTCATGTCACCTGGGTGAAGAAAAGGTCCTAACTCATGACAGTTTCTCTGGGGGTACAGTGACAAACCTTAGGAATAAATCTGTATATGGTATATAGGGATTTAAACTAAGTGCTGCTATTAGTGGTCTACCCTTTTGCTCTAATGCTGTATGTTTCTTGGAAGAGCTTTTTACCAGGATATGTGAGAATTTGGATGAAGTGCTAAGTATCCACGCAATACTACATCTCTTATGCAACCACTGGGGACAGCACAGCCCTATTCACTTCAAAGGGCCATGCAGACTGTGGGCCGGGGCAGATTTCTGCCCCATTACCACATAAACATTTTTGCAGAAAAAGTAATGGATGATAAAGAAAATATCTGCACCACCCTTTTTTCTTGCAGAGGATGCAGTGTTTCCTTTCTCCTCTGGGAGCCAGTACTTCTTTCCATGATAAATCATGGTAGTGGTAATTGTTATAATCAATACTAATCAGAAACAGCACTTGCATGTGAGAGTCTCAGGCTGCAATGCTCACATTAATTAAAGCTTGGGGTTTTCCTGAGAAACAAGTGAGGATCATCATCTCAGGATTACAGAGAGGGAAAACTGAAGCAAATGGTGACTTGCACAAAGCTGCCCTGGGAGGCAGAAACAGAAATTGTGATTCCTGTCCCCTAACATCCTAGCTTTAACCCCTATACCACACTGTCCCTCTCAGATGTCTGATGGAAATAATAAACACAGAGCTATAATTTATGCATCATTTAGTTTTGCTTACTACTGTTTCTATCCTTTCCCTCCCTTCCCCAGCGCCACTGGTGTACTGGGCAACACTGACATCTCGTGGAAGAAGTTTGGCTATGCTGTCAAACACAGGAGTCCTTATCATGGCACAAGTACCATTTAGAAACTTGTGTATGGTTTCAAACCCCAGCCTGTCCAGTCCCTGGAGTGATGAGGAACACAACAGAAAATAATGGAAAAGCAAATTTAAGAGGCTGTGGCCTCATCAGTTTAAATGAATCAATTGAATAGGATGCTCAAATAACAAAGCCAAGGGAACATGAGAGAGGACAGCTCTAGACTGCCTCAGAAACTGCAGTATTTTTATAAATGGCTTTGTTTACTAGGCCTGCAACCCTCGTTCTCTCCTCAGTATCACCATCAGGGAATTATGACAGTCATAATGCTACAGGACATGATTTTCAGAAGGGCTGAGTGCCCCACACTCAAACAACGTCACGGGAGATTCAGAGGCTCAGCGCCTCTGAAAATCAGGCCTGCAGGAATGCTTTCAAACTTTATGGTGTAGTTGAAAGAGGAAGAAGCTGTAGCAAGCAGCACATGGCAAGATAAGTGACTATTTCATTATCTAAGTGCACTACAAACTATTAGCGCTATCCACATACAAAAACCCGTTTTTACTAGTGAGCAAATGCAGTTCCTGCTAGAGGCTCAGGCTCAGACCTAGTGCTATATTTGGGATCAGCAAGGAATTTTACCCCATGGTTAAACTGGTATAGACTGGGGGGGGGGAGGGGGGTGTTGCATACCTGGGATCCCTACCTGGGATCACTTGAGTGTCTATTAATAACATTGGCTGCTGTGGTCTCCCTGCTTTGGTTGTGACAGGTTAGGGTGTTATTTCATGTGTTGTATCAGGCCTGATGGTAGTTTTACTAAGAGCTTAGATTATGAATTTGTACAGGATGGTTTAGATAGGAATGATCCAGTAGGAACTGGACAAGATGACCTTTGGAGGTCCCTTCCCGCCCTACTTCTCTATAATGTCTATGGCCTATCAATCTGTCGTTTTAAGGATATGAATGTGTTCTGCTTACCTGACAAGGCCAATCTCTCCTCCCCTATTGTTTTTTGGAGCTGCCTAATTTCAAAGTCCCTCTCCTTCACCAGTTTGTACAGTCTGCCATTTTCATCTGTGACCTCTCGAAGGTGGTCGTGAAGCTGTTCGATTTCATCCTCAAGCAACCTAGAAAACACACCAGCAATTATGGCCTAGGCCACGAGAGACGTTTCAAATACATACTTGTAACAGCGGTAGTAAGTTGACCCCCCGGAGAAACTGCGCTTTATGAATATTATGGTTACAACGGATGAGTGAGCTGAGCGAAATGTTCTGAACATCAGACCAAATAATGAGCTGATGTTCAGAAATGCAACCTATTATATTAACTTCTTCCTTCCATTTGCAAAAATGTCCACAGCTCCTGGCTTTGATTAGGAGAGTAGGTGGAAATGCCACGTGTAAAGGGAGCTCTGCTAGGCATCCAGAGGCTACTGAGTTGACTGTTCCCTGCATAAAAGGCCATGCAGGTTCACATTGCAGCATGTTAAGCATGCCACACTCTCTTTTCTCTACCTACTCACCAGAAATTTCCATTTTGTTAGGTCTCATCTCTGCCCCTCTTTTACATTGGCTATATACCAGGGCATTAAAATAAACTGCGAAACCTGCCACTCAAATTCTGTATGCTCGTCTAAAGTTCATACTCAAAGTCTAGGAACAATTTCTGTGTCCTCATCCAGCTTTCGCCCAAGGATGGATGTAAAGAAATTAGTATGGACTATGAATGTTATGTTCTGGAATTTATATAAAAAAAAGAGGAACACAAAGTACCATGAAGAGGGAGGGACAAAGTTGTTCTCACGTTCTTCAATTTACTTTTGCGTGTCTCATTCAGAAAATAACTTGATTTTAGCAACTTTAATACACGCAAGAAAAGTTCCACACAAAAGTTCACTCCTGAATGAAAATGAAGTCTTCTCTACGCAAAAAGTGGTGGGGCGTCTGCCCAAATTGGAATTTCATTTTTTTGAAATACATTGTAAAAGTGACAAATCGCTGGAATGACTGGCATATAAAATCCCACTCAAGAAAAGATTCAAAACACACAGGATTAAGAGGTGTGTTCCTATCATCAGTCCTCAAATCAAATGAGTTCAAACCTGCTCTGGATTTAAAAAGAAAAGCAAAATATGTAGCAGCAGTGAAAAGTGTCGTCCCCACATTCATATATAATCCCATATACAGCAACGTAGTGCAAATTTAATTCAGACATACACTTGTACTTAAAATACATTATAGAGTAAGTATGGACTATATCAGGAGAGACAATCCAAACTGTAATGCACCCGTTTTGATTTTTCACCAGTTTTCTTCAGAACTAGTTTCCAAAACGTGACCAGTATCAGTTTTGATGGAAGTGGATTAAAGTCCTAATGGTACGTGCAATAGGTTTTCATCTGCAATACCTGCATTGTATCAGGCTCTACATTTATCAAATTTGAAAATAAACTAAGGCAGAAAGGAGGGAGGAGCAGAGGTCAGCTCTGGAGAGGTCGCCAAAAGACATGGGTTTTATGGACAAAATTAAAGGCAGAGGAGATGTTCTGAGAAGAAGAATGACCTAGGATGGCCTTGTGCTGAAGGTCCTGACAAAGACTCAAGCTATATTTAAGCTCAGGGTGCAAGAGGTCGACCAAATGGAAGCAGGGAGAATGAAGGAAAGAGATGAATAAATGTTAGCAGAAGGATGACAAGCTGAGCAGTATGTCCTAACCAAGACAAACCTAATTTAAAGGAGAGGATGGAGAGAGTAGAATAAACAGAGAGTGTGTGTAGGTGGGTGGTGACTTTTGAGCTTGAGGGAATGCTTTCAAAAGGCTATTATGAACAAGGCTGGCTTGCAGCAAATTGAACAGCTACTGATCGCTTTGAGCCCTGACAGTCTGGAAAAAACATACACATTGTTCAATTTTTTTTCCTGGACAAAGCTGTACCGGCTCTGGTTACTACATACATAGTATACATGAGACACAGAATACAAAGAGGAAAGAGAACTCAGATGAATCAGAAATCTAATTCTCATACACATCTCAGATTAACTGTGATGTGCTAGTAGGAAAATAGGTAAATAACAGGTTTTGAATTTATCAGACCCACATTTCCAGAATAAGAAGTGATCTAGGGAAACCAGACTCCCCAACCACTTCTTAACCTTGGGATTAGAAAAGCCTACACACATATACAGAATATGCACTTACAGGGGACATCTACACGTGCATATTGATGCGAAGAAATAACCTCTGGAGCTTACTGCTCCAGAGTTTATTGCTCTTGGATGTGCCATTTGCACGTACACATGGGACCACAGCATGTTGAGCTGGATCAAAGCAACTGCACCTGGCAGGGAGCTCCGGGGGTCAGCTTGCCAGCCCATGGCTACTCCCCGCTGGGTCAACGTACTGTGGAGGGGCTGGCTGGGGCATAAGGGTGCTTCAGCATGCGGCTAGTTGGCAGGCAGCCCCTGCACTGAAACACCCTCATGCTCCAGCTAGCCATGGCAGCGTCTAACGCGCATCAAACGTGCAGCATTTTTTACTAGTATTTACAAGTACTATCCTGCTGCAGAGTAAATTAATTTGCTCCAGCTTAATACGGATGCACATGTCAACACGTGACATTTACTCTCCAGGTAATTAGTCTACCATGCAGCAAACCTCTCGTGTAGACGCACCCACATACACTTAATGTAAGCAGCGTTTAAGTACATTGCAGTCACCGTTGTGGTATTAGTAGCATCAACACTGACCAATGCCCATCATTTTGGTGCTTCTAATAGTATCAGAGTGTCATAGATTTCATAGACATTTGGGCTGGACGGGACCCCGGAAGATCATTCAGTCCAGCCCCCTGCCCCAGGGGCAGGAAGTCAGCTGGGGTCATAGGATCCCAGCAAGATAAGCATCCAAATGTATCCTGAAGGCGTTCAAAGTGGGTGCTTGAACCGCCTCCGGCGGCCGTCTATTCCAGACCTTGGGGGTTCGGACAGTGAAGAAGTTCTTCCTCATGTCCAGCCTGAATCGGTCCTGGTGGAGTTTGTGACCGTTCGATCTTGTCAGCCCTTGGGGCGCTCTGGTGAACAGACCTTCTCCCAGATCCTGGTGGTCACCCCTGATAAACTTATAGGTGGCCATCAAGTCACCCCTGAGCCTGCGCTTTTCCAGGCTGAAGAGCCCCATGGCTCTCAGCTTATCATCGTAAGATCTGTTTTCCTGACCTCTGATCATGCGCGTGGCTCTCCTCTGGACTCTCTCAAGCTTCTCCACATCCTTTTTCAATTGTGGAGCCCAAAACTGGATGCAGTACTCCAGCTGTGACCTCCCCAAGGCCGAGTACAAGGGGAGAATGACGTCCCGGGATTTGCTCGAGAAGCATCTATGGATGCAAGCCAGCGTTTTGGTCGCTTTACTAGCCGCAGCATCACACTGAAGGCTTATGTTCATCTTGTGGTCAACCATGACCCCCAAGTCCCTTTCATCTGTAGTGCTAACCAGCGTAGCACTGCCGAGCCTATAAGGATGCTGCAGGTTTTTCCTCCCAAGGTGGAGACCCTTGCATTTTTCGGTGTTAAACACCATAAGTTTCTCGTCTGCCCATTTCCTGAGCCTGTCCAGGTCAGCCTGGATCACCCTCCGGTCCTCAGGTGTAGATGCTTTACCCCAGAGTTTGGTGTCGTCAGCAAACTTGGCCAGTCTGCTTCTGACACCAATGTCCACATCATTGATGAAGATGTTAGATAGTATAGGCCCTAGGACAGAGCCTTGAGGGACCCCACTGGTGACCGGAAGCAATTAATCCATTCCAAGACAGGTCCATTTATACCTGGCTATAGCTGTTTGATTATCAGTGGTTTTAGACCCAACATCATTGCAGACATCAAGGTTCAGTAACCTTGGACTTAGAGGACTGTGTCAAGAGAGTTGCTATAAACAGCCTTAAAAATAAGCAGAGAGACTAACTTTCAGGACTGCTCTCCCCTTATTTTCAAAGCTTCTAATAGCAGCCAAGAGGCCAACCAGCACCCAAACACTTCAAGACTTTTAATTACAGGCCTTTTGACTGCTGTTTCTTTTCACCATTGCTGATGCCAATACTGCACAGTTAAACAGATCCCAGTTACGTGTCACTTAATAGATGGTGAAGATAACTTGTTTATTTCAATGTAGCCAAGAGGCAAAAAACTGGGACTGTCATTGTGTGGGGCAGCTTCAAGTGGGTATGTTAAAGGCAACGGGAGTTTTGTAAGGCTACTTTTCTGGGTTCAACCATTTACCTTTTGCTGTTGTCTTCATCTGATATCTTCAGTCCATCTACCTTAAACAGATCTAGATCATCCTGGACTCCGAATGTCTCCTGCGGGCTGTTCTTGTTGCCCTTCTGACTGTGCTTCTTTTCCTTCTTTTTCTCCATCAGATTTTGCAACCTCTTCTGCTGCAGCTCCTGTAGAGCCTTAAACTGGAGCTTTAAATGTTCATTCACTCCTTTATCCGACTCCATTGGTTACTAAAAGCAAAACAAGGGGGAGAAAAATTTCTCAAGGTTATAGAGTGGCAGCATGTTTAAAATTAGCCTCCTCCGAAGGCCCCAGTATGCCCTTTTTTCACTTCTGCAATTTGGTATATGCCACCTTTTCCCTGATGCTCTCCTATTCATCCAAACTCACCTCCTTCAAATGTTGTTTTTTTTTGTTTTGTTTTGTTTTTACCAAGAGAGCCTACAAATGTATCTTTGCCACTAGTAAGAGGCCTCAGGTTTAAGAAAAATAATAACTAAATCACATCAAGTCAAATCAGTCCCGAGGCCACTGTAACCACGGGGACACCTCAGGTGCTGTAACTAAATCATTTAAAGAGAAAATCCAAACAACCCAAGTCAGGGTACTAACGAGAGTGCACTAGATTTTGGCTGCCATTAAAAGCATAGGAACGGCCATATGGCAGCAAACTCCGAGTTTAGCTGCTCCAGTATCCTGCTGCCAGCAGAGATTTATCATCAGATGCTTCAGGGTGGAGGCACAAGAAACTCAAATTGGGCAATGTGCAATAACTGGCCCATGACCGCCTAATTACTAGGGATGGGAAGACCCTGGAGACCTCAGGCATGTCATTCAATCTCTCCCAAAATCCCTTTGCATTGACTGCTATAACTCTAGATATTCTTGCCTCCCATATAAATGCCCGGTCCCTTTTGAGACCTTGCTATGTTTTTGGCCTTGGCTTTGGCTTCTTTCCATCATCCTCCCTTTGTTTGACATCCCTCTGGGATGCAACCAGGGCTCGTGGTAGAGGTGACATCTTTATTAGATCAACAAGATTTTTGGAAAAACTTTTTCTTTAATGGCAAGCTTTTGGGCACAAACACCCTTCATCTGGGATGCCAACTCTTCTGGCAGCATAATCCTAACAGTCTGTAAAGTCCTTGGACCACAACTGGCCTGATATAAATAATCAATAATATTAACGTCCAAAGTCGTGGTCTCAAAAGAGTAAATAACACAGGTATATTTCTCTCAGACCACCGCATTATAGAAACATAGAAAAATAAGGCTGGCAAGGGCCTGGAGGTCGCACCTAGTCCCATCCCTGCCTGAGGTGGGAACATCCCTATCCAAACCGTCCCATACACATCCTTGTTTAACGTATTACTAAAATGACACTAGGGATAGCACCCTACCCTGCCACAGGTAAAGCAGGGGGACAACAGTGGTCAGCGTCCTGCTGCCGCAAGGGTTAAGTGTGCTGGAGAGGAAGCGGGCCAGGCCCCCCGCTACAGAGGAGGGCAAAACCCCACAGTCCATACCATGGAGTAAAAAAATCCTGTTCTGACCCCATTTATGGCAAAGGGATCCGGAGGACCAGGAACCTCTCAGTATCGTTCCCCTTTTTTTTTTTCCTTTCGATTGCAATTTTAAAACATTGCGCTGGCTTCTCCCTGGTCTCACGTTCGGTCACCGCATTCAAACTCCCATCCAGATCGCTCCATTGGCAACCTAAGCCACGTCCTCATCGAGGCATGACTCCCCGCGAAGATTTCACCTGCGGGGGTTCAAGATGCCGGCTGGGGGCTTGCACTTGACTGCTTAGAGCGAGTCTTTCCTGTGCAAAGCCCCAGGAAAGACCCCGGCACGGCAAGGTAGTTCGACGCTGTGGATCCTTATGGGAAATCTCTGGGTCTGGCTTGGGAATTGCACACGGGGGCTGATGCTAACACCCCTCCCGTCCTGCCCTGTCTTCTGTCATCTGATCTCTTGATTTCTGTGGCTCCCAAACGTCGTCAACCTGGGGGCAGTGGGTGATGGATTTGAGCCCCCCTCCCACCAACATGAGACCCCCTTAAAAAAACCCAGGGCCTTGCTTTTGCTGGGTTTTCTTCCTGCAGGGTTTTGCCTAAAAACCTCCAAGGATGGAGATCCCACCACCTCTCCGTCCCGGTGCTTTACCACCCTCCTAGGGAGAAAGGTTGTTCTTGTATCTAACCTCAACTTTCCTAATATTTAACCTAAATCTAAACAAATATGACATTTTTACCCTCGGTGGGGGGGGGGCAGCATTTTAATTAGAGCAGCTCCAAGAGCCGCTCTAATTAAAGTGCCACAGCGTCTCGTGTATCAGTGGCCCCGCGCCTCACATGGTGGCGGGGGCGCTTGAACTAGCACTCGTTTGACAAAGTTTAAGTAAAGCCCCCCCAAGCCCGCTGCCAGCTTGAAGCCGAGGGACGCCGGCGCCCAAGACGCGGAGGCAATTCCCGCGCTCCAGCGGACTCGACCACCCGAGTGGGCGCCGACGCGCGGCCACGGCACGCGGGACCCCTCGCGCTGCTCGGGCGAGAGACGGTCCTGCCACGTCCCCAGCCACTTGCTCTTCGCCCCCGAGCACTGGGCAAGCCCGGCTTGCTTTTTTTCCCCTTTTTATCCTGATTCTTTTATTATTCTTAATATTTAATTTAATTTAATGCAAGGTTTGCTTTTTCTTTTCTTTTTATTCTTCTTCTTTCACTCTTCTTCTTCTTTACTTTAATTCAGCGTAAGCCCAGCTTGCTTTCTCTTTTTTTTTTTCTTTCATTATTCTTATTATTTAATTTAATGTAATTTAATGCAAGCCTGGCTTGCTTTTTCTTTTCATTCTTTTTCATTATTCTTATTGTTTAATTTAACTGAATGCAAGCCCAGCTTGCTTTTTCTTCTCTTTTTAAAATTCTTTTTCTTTCCTTATTACTTAATGTAATGTAATTTAATGCAAACCCAGCTTGCTTTTTCTTTTCTGTTTTAACTTTCCTTATTATTTAATTTAATGTAACTTAATGGTAGCCCAGCTTGCTTTTTCTTCTTTTTTAATTCTTTTTTCATTATTCTTATTATTTAATTCAATGTAATTTAATGCAAGCCTGGCTTGCCTTTTCTTTTCGTTTTATTCCTTTTGTTATGCTTTCATTATTCTTATCTTATTGTTTTGTTTTTTTTTAATTATTTGATTACTATTATTATTTTTGCACAAACCCCTATACTCATTTTAGGGTTGGGGTCCCCTGCAGCCCCCCCCGCGTGCCCCCCCAGGTGCTGCAGTCAGTCTGCAAGGTGCACCCCCGCCCCCGCACTCACCTGGCTCCGCGCCGCAGGCCCCGCCCCACCCAGGCTGGAGCAGGACGCGGTTGCCGCGGCAACCATCTCCACGGCGACGACTTCCGGGGCGCTGCGCCCGGGGCTGGCCGGAAAGCAAGGCGGGGGGTTTACGACAGCTGCTGGAAAGGAGGGGTCTCCGCGAAGGAGGGGCTTTTGCAGCTGGTGGAGGGCAGGGGTGGGGGGGATGGGATAAATGCTCCCCCCACCCCTCCCCCACACACATTGTGGGGTGTGGGAAAGGGCAGAGCCCTTTTTCTGCATGCTAGAAAATTGGGTGGTGGGGGACTATCCAGTGCAACCGCCTTGCCCCCCGCAGGACCAGCCCCAGCCGGAAGGCAGCGCCTGGCACGCAGCAAGTGACCCAGCTCCTGCTGGCTTTGAGCCCCGACAGCAGTCAGTGCAGTTCAGGATGGAGGGCCCACCACCTCTCCGGGGGCAGGCGTGCACCTGTCCGTTTGCACGCATCCTGAAAAGTGTGCGCCCCGCAACGAGCACGTGCAATGGAGTCAGAACCTGTGCTGTCCTGGACAGGGAACAAAACGTCTGTAATTCAGGCGGTCCTGCTATGCAGAACGGGGCTCGTTGTCTCCTAGACACGTGATAAAAAAGAGATTTGGCAAGGACTGGCTGTGCCCAAGCCAGCAATGGGCTTCCCTCGCCCCGCTCCTCTACCGGCAACACAAGGAACGGCTTTCCCTGGGCTCAGCTTCCCCACGCAGGCAGGGGGAAGATGCTGCTTTGCTCGCCCTACCCACCACCCTCACATTCAGCTTCCTCTTCAGCAAAAGGGAAGGTCTTTCAGGTCCCAGCGTCCCTCCAGTCCCATTCGAGCCCTGTCATTTCCCACAGAACAAGGCTCACGCGTGGGGAGGCACACACTTTATTACAACAGATACCATTACACAACCAGCTGCCCCCGTGGAATGGATGCGAGTTAGAAGGGGAGGGCGTCTACCCATTCATTACGCTTGTGCCTTTCCTACCTATGAAGGCACCAGGCTTGAATATAAAAAAAATAATGTAAAATGGTGACTTTGGAGGAAGCACTTCACAACTCAAGGGCAATGGAGGAGCGAGGTCTAAGCCCTCTAGGAGCTGCTGCTTAAAAACTAAAAATTCAAGGAGTCAAGCTGTGTGGTTTAATCCTAAAGAAAAAAAAAAAACGCATTGCTCCGAAAGTACAGTTCTAGGTTTCAGGAGAGATGTGTGCAGTGTTGCATCACGCGCCCGGAGCATGGCCATACGCCGTTACAAAAACCATAGTCCTCCACCCCAAAAAAGTGCAGTCCGCAGCCTATCCAAATGGGGTTTCTGTGCTTCAGTTTGTTAAGACTGAATAAATACTGTGTTTAAATAGATGTGTCTACTGCAAAATGCTCACTTCTGACTTTAAATAATAATTAAAAGAAAAAAAAAAACCCAACAGATTTAATGTCTTTAAAATATGCAAGAGAAGAGTGCCAGAATGACAGCTTCCAGAGACTGAAGTGCTTTTGCCTAAGAGACAGGAGCAGACAGCAGGAGAAATAGTTTTCCATTTTGCTGTCCCCTTAGTGCCTTAGCCATAAACTGCAGGTCACTCTGCATGCAAGCAGGTAACTCAGTCTCCAAGTTGATTCAAGCCTTGTCTTCTTGGACAAGAGACTCAGAAGCTGCCAACTCAGTATGTGCGCGTGTGGGGTGTGTGTTAGGGGGAGCAGAGGGGGTGTGCATGGAGGAGGGAAGTGGAAAGGGATTAAGCTCTACAATATCCACTAATAGCTGGTGTATGGTAACAAATGAATCCCAAAGAGCCAGACGGTAGTAACTCACCACCCGCCTGCACCGGGATTCAGACTGCAAGGCCGCTACCGTGCACAAGCTATGCACAGTATTGTAGAACCACAACCCTCATTTGGCTCTATTTTTCTTCACCTAAAAAGGAGGACACCTCAATGTGAGGCGTATATCTGTAGTAAGCAAGTCACCACCAGCACACAGATACCAGGCATCTTCTTTCTATTCCTTGGGCTTCCCCCAGTATTCTTTGTACATGGAATATAGCACACCTGGAAAAAAAAGATACAAGCAATATTAAAGACCTTTAATATACTTTTATTAAATTTTACTGTTTGTAACCAACCACAGTTCCTAGAAAATGTTAACCTACATTCTCCTTATTGGGAGCAACCAAAACACACTTGTTAAAATGAAGATCTGCTCTCTCTTCACAGCTGCCCTCACCTCACCCCACTCCCTTCACACCACCACCCTGGTGTACCTACTATAGGGCAAAGTCAAGTCTTGAAATTTGCATTTTGTTCCAGTCATATCCTGAAATTGGAGGGTTACATTCCAAAAAGACCCTAAGAAGAAGGTGTAGCCAGCCAACAGCAGCTAGTACTCAATATGCATAATGTAATGTTGTCTGGGAACAGGCTAGACTACCTCATGAAATGCTAGGTTTCAGTTAGCTGTAGCATTTTAAAAGTTGGTCCTCTCCCTCACATGGAAGCTACTGAATACAAGACAGCAAGACCTGCAGGGCTGCAATCTTAATACAGACTTTCTGCACCGAACGCCTTGGGAAACAGACATCAAGGTTCTTTGGGTGAATCCAATATCTTTTATTAGACCAACTTAGATAGCTGGGGAACAATTTTTAAGCAAGCTTTCGGTTCAAAAACTCTTTGTCAGGTTAAGGAAGTTTCAGCAGCCGATGCGTGCTCTTCCTGGAAGCATTTGACAGGAATAATTACATACACGTATGGAAGATCAGATAATCTTAACTACTCGAGCTTTGTCTTTTTTGTGTGCTTTTAACCCCAACAGTACAATATTAAAGTTGGGGTAAGTTAATTTGTATTAAATGCTCAGGAGCTGGTTAACATCTTCCGCCTAATAAGTGACTGCAAAAACCTCATATATAAAAATGCTTCTGCTCTCAACCCTTCATGTTTGTTTTAGTGATCATTGTCCTTATCCCATATTTGACAATTCTGAACCTGAAGTTTACTTGCCAACTCTGGAGATACCAGAAGTTTGGAGAACCTGACAGAAAACTCATAAGATGCTGGACATCTGTCCTGTTCTTAGTGAGCCACGAGTTCTTAGCACCTCTCAAAACACCACGGTGTTTAATAAAAACTGTAGTGGTGATGTAGTATAAGGCATTGGAGCATATGTACACAAGATCAAATGCTATCAACTTGGCTACCAAGATACCAGGCTTCCTCTAAAAGTCATTATATTTAGCAGAACAACCCAGTTTGTGAGCTCAGCCCCAGTAGATGCCAGAGGAAGCCCTTGCAAAGTTAACCATATCCAGCTGCACTGGTTTATATAAAATACCTTTGTGAAAAACTTTGCAAAATGACTGCATTAGCCCCTGTCAAGGAAAAGTTTGCCATTATTCAGAATTAACCAATGCTCGAGAACAGCTTTCTGTTTTGGACGTACCACATGTAAGGGCTCCTACAACAAAGCCCTGGGCTCCCACACGCATATGAATCAGGTGAACGGACATCTTCGTATCTCCTCTGTGTTTCAGTTTGTAGAGTCCATAGGCTACTATTCCAGTCAAGCCTGCTAATCCTATAAACAGAGAACAAACAAGACTTTAAGTTCTTTATCTCACAAAATTTAGAAAGAGATCAGCAACTGACGTAAGCCCCCCCACCAAAAAATCCATTATAAAAGCAGTGTTTAGCCCTATGAACATTAAGGACAGTAACTAGAAAATGCAAATACCTGGGCACTATTCATTTTTACTACATTGACATGTTAACTTAATCCACAAGTCAGTCCAGACAGGATCACATCCTGATTTTGGCACTCTCTTACAGGAGAACCGAGTTTAGAGAGAAAGAGATGTATTATGCTGCTGCAATGACACTCCCTCTAAGCTGACACTGAGCCTAGAAGCCTCAAGATATCAGGGCCACTTTGATATCTGTGGCAGTTCCTGACAAGCGCAAGCTACCAGCCACCTTCTCAGACAAAAACTGGTTCAAATTTGACTGTGAGGTCCCGACTACATTCGTGTCCCAAGAGCGGTGCTAAGTTTCGCAGTGCACATGCCCACAACCTTTAGCTGCTATTTTTGGTGTGTGTGTCGAGTTTGACCTTAATGCACTGGAACACGGGCATGTGACATAAATCACGTGTTACTTCCCTGCTTCGGAGGGTAGAGTTTGACAGAAGCCACCTTCAAGGAAGGTGCAATTCATTTGAACTCTTCTACAGACACTCCTCTAAACCAGCAGTTCCCAAACTCTGACAGGTTGTGCACCACCAGTTTAAAATGATACAACCTCGAGTGCCATCACCAACTTTCAGTTCAACCTAAAATACCACCAGCAAATTTTTGCCATATAAAGTAATTATAATAAATCTGTTAAAGCATACCACACACAGGTTGTCTGCGTACCACTGGCGGTACCTGCACCACAGACTGGGAACCGCTGCTCTAAACTAACTCTTCTACAGGGGCACTCAGTATGCTGAACCTTAGAGAGAGAGGTATCACCTATATGGTTCAGTCTACTGAGTGCTTCTTTAGAAGTTTTATATTATTATATACCTACATAAAATTTAAAAATATATAAAAAGTATATTTTATATAAATAGAAGGTTTCTCATGTGGTCTAGATCCTATAGTCCTCCATTTCTGGCAGTTTTATTCTGTATCTGCAATCAGGTGTAGCCAACAGTTTCTTAGGAAGAACTTACACAAGGCCAGTTGCTTAGATTGCTGGAACACCTACTTTCTAAAATAGCGGCTTCCAAACGCTAACAGATTCTGCACCACCAATTTAAAACGATACAACCTTAAGTACCACCAGCAAATTTTTGTCATACAAAGTAGTTGTAATAAATCTGTTAACAGGTACCACTAATAGGTTGTCTGTGTACCGCTGGTGGTACACAGACCAGATTGAGGACTGCTGCTGTAGAGGAATAAACGCGTGGGTTTACAGTTTCTGCTTGATGAGAACTAGTGGCGTCCTATTTGGGGTCAAATTATCCATGGACAGGCGTTAAAATTATGGGGAAAATCCAAGTTGTTTGGACTTCAGAGTCTGCAAACCTGTTTCAAACCGAACTTGCAAAAAATTGCACAAGTACAGAAGTTCTGTTATACCATCAGCATGTTCCAGGAGCTTAGAGCACAATCCTGTGGTCAGGGCAACTAGGACTGGTGATGAATACAGTATTTCACCTTTAGGCCACCAGCCATAACATTAGTGTGATGCCTACTTGGTTTCTGTGCAAAGCAAAGCTGGCATTTTCAGTGCAATTCCTAACTGGAGAAGTGTCCACAATAAGTGAAGTGTGTCTGCTGTGTTACAATGCTACTCCAAACCTTTTCTTTGGCAGATAAAGATTAATAGCAGAGATTAATGGCCATTAATAACTAAACTACTCCCCCCCCCCAAAAAAAAATCTATCATGAGTTTTGCTGTAAGGGTTTAGACCAGGTTATTTTAGCTTTTTCTGTTCCCTTTTTATTGTAAGATCCATTTTGAAGCTTGAGGAGAAGACAGGAAAAGGGACTCTGAAGTGGCTGCCAGACTTTTAAGCTTGTGGGAAAATACTTTTCTCAGAATATATGTAATCCACTATCCAAAATGGGAAGTAAGGGGTGTATCCATGCAAGCCAAGTCTTTCAAATGGAAGTTAAAAAAAAAGCAGAAAGAGTCCTGTTCCTGCAAGGGTATTTAAAAGAGCTGTTAGGTGAAAGTCAGGCACACTCCTTTGTAAGGCAGGAAGTATACAATGACTACAGGACTAGGTCTCATGAGGAAGTATCATTTCGAAGTACTTTCATTTCGAAGTACTTTCCGGTCTGCAGTGACTAAGTTTATGGCATTCACCTCCCTTCATTACCAGAACACTTGTGCAACTCTGTATTTTCCCCAGGTTGTCTTATTACAGAAGACTGGACTGACAAATGAGACTTACCAAGTGGGACAAATGGAGCATCTTTGGACTTTCTGATCAGCTTGGATGTGGGACTGTCATCAGTCTCATAGGTAGAGAGAACAGATTCCTGGCTGGACGTCATGGTGACTGTGGAGAGGAAGAAGTCTTTGCATGAGAAGGTGGCATTTCCCCAATATTTTTGTTAGTTTTAAGACTTCTCTAAAATATGACCTTGAACATCCAGTAGGTATTGAAAACAGGTTACTCTTCACTATATTCAGCTACAAGCCAAATATTAGAGCTAGAAAACCCAAACTTGCCCTGATGAGCCAGTGTGGACCGACTAATACTCCAGGCACTTTACTACGTGAACACACTCCCATGCTAACCGAGTTCAGTCTACAAGCACAAGACTAAGACCTTAAGGAGAACACTTGCATAGAAATATTGCTTATTAAGCGAGATAACACGGAAATTAGTTAGCTAATGATCTTGAGACAGCTCGATGTAGAAATGACGCCTATTCCCAGCACTTCTATGGTCACCAGTTGGAATCGGACGCTTCACGCCAATGCAAAGTTAGACAGGAAATGGGGGAGACTGCGAGACATGCACACGTGTGTGCACGTTCACAAAGACAGGACAGCCACCCCCCACTCCCCAGTGCTGCTTTAGTCAGATTCGTTTCATGGGGCTGTGCTTGCCCGGGATATTAGAAGAAAAAAATTCTTATGAACGAGTTTGAGTGGAGGGGGGTAGAGAAGAGATAAGCCACTACAACAGGCCAGCCACACCTCTGACAAGCAGCTAAAACTCTCTCTAGCATATTCTGCTTTTGGGATTTCTATTATATCCGACTCAGCGCATCATTGAAGCAGAAGATAGCTCCTGGACCGAATACTCGTATTGAGCCTTCAGGGGGTTGGCTTGGAGGTCCCGTGGGACCCATCTGCCTTGTACAAATCAAATCCACTCTCACGACACCAGTGACCTTTGCTTGCTCTGTGCCATTTCATCTGCAAATCAGAAGAGCTCTGGATTTCGGCTGAAAAACAGCAGCTGCTCCTAAAGGGAAGAGCGTGGCTCGCACGAGGGATTACCCAGACCGGCGAAACACGGCTCACCGGCTTCGCTACCACCGTGTTCCCAGGAAACTGAGTTCAACGCCCGCTCGAGACAGTTCAGCTGACTGAAGGGACGGGGTAACTGCTGAGCTGATCGGGGAGGAGGCAGCAGGTCGGGCATGTCTAACGGGGTGGGGGCGGCACAAAGCAACACAGCCTGCGCGTCACGGAGCAAATCAGCGCTCTGCTGCCGCGAAACTCGCTCTCCTGAGCGAAGGCAGGGTCGCAACGGTATTTCCATACAGCTTTAAGCACTGGCCTATTTATCTTGCAATGAAAAAAAAACCCCAAAACCCCCCAAAAAAGCCATTTGATCCCACGCATGATACAGGCCTCGTGCTGTTTCCTGTGTGCAGATGCCGATATTCAACATCTGCCCCAGGCTGGGGTTGAAAGTCACCCCCCATCACACACACGCCCGGGGGGGGGGGGGTAGGACACAGCTCATCTGGCTGCAGACATCTGGGGAGCCAGGGGCCGCCCGGCGTCACAGGGCCGGGGGACAAGTCACCTCAGCCCCTTCGCTGAGCAGGGAGGGGCCCCCGCACATCCTCCATGCCCATGACCTTGAAGGCACCCAGGGCGCTGCCAAGGTCAAAGCTGGCTAGGGTCTCCCGCACGGCCCCCAGCCACGCGTCCCACCCGGCTGGGCCAGCCCAGCCCCCGCCCCGCACTCACGGCTCAGACACGACCCGAGCAGCTCGCACAGACGGGACCCGACGCCGGCCGGCTTCTGCCCGCGCGCTCCGCCCCCTCCGCTCTTATTGGCCGGAGGCGCGGGGCTGAGCCTTCGGCCCGCCCACGCCGCACTACGCCTCCCGGCGCATCCGCTTCCAGCCAATCGCGTGCGAGGGGGCGGAGGTGGGGTCGTCTTCTGTGACGTCCGCGCGCTGCCGCCGCCGGGCGGGGGCCGGAAAGTGCTGAGTCAGCGTGGCGCGGCGCCGCCGGGCGGCCACGTGACTTCCGGGTTTGGGGTGGGCCCCGGTGCGGCCCGAGTCTCCTCTTCCGCCGGCGCCCTGGGGGAGGGCAGCGCCTCTCCCGGCCCGCTCCTCCGGGGGGGCTTCCTGAAATCCCCTCTGGCTGATGAGTCGGATCCACGAAGGGGCTAGCCGCACTCCTCGCTGGTGAGCCTGGCTTCCGCATCGGAGCTTCCTCGGCCCCACCCGTGAGGGGGAAACAGTGGCAAACCCCTGGTGGCACCCTCTGCCAGAGCCGGCCTGTCGCTGAGTGTCAGTATGCAGCAGACTCAGTGGAAGCTTCAGAAATGAAGCTGTCATCGCAAAACAATTCATTAAAAACATAAATGACACAAAATTCCATTTATTTCAGTTTTATTCAAATAAATGATGGGCCTAAAAAATAATACTATAGCTAAGGGACAACCCCCCCCCCCACTGGATGAAACACTCAACTGAGAAATAACGGTAAGAAATAAAAAACATTGCTCTCCAAATATTCCAGGACTCGGGAGGCGACGCTGCCGCGAACGCTGATGCTGCTTGCAACGCGTCTGCGTTTGAGCCGTGGCGGTCGCGGCAGACGTCCGGGATGGCCTGTGAAGTCGGCCTGTCGCCTCCCGTGGCCGGTTGCAAATAGTGATTCTCGGAAGTGGAACTGTGGATCATCTGTGTGGTTTTCATCTGATGTCTCCTCTGCGGCTGTCTCGCTACTACTGCGTGGGTTGCTGTTTCATAGTTTCTAGGGTCCGAAGGGACCTGAACAGATCATCAAATCCGACTCCCTGCCCTGGGTAGGAGCAAGTGCTGGGATCATAATACCCCAGCCAGATATCCATCCAGGACTATTAACCCATTACAAGTATTTTTGCATTGCATCTGCATCTGTTTTCATTGCAGTCATTTCCTGCTGTACGCCTCTGACATCTTAGGTACTTGCAACATTTTGTTTCCTTCCAAGTTTTAGGAAATAACCAAAAAAACCCAGAGACCTGCTAAGTTACAAGAAATGTGTCACCCTGTGTTACGTCATGATTTATTTGGGATTTCTTCATTTAACACCCTCTTGACAACGGTACTTCGGGCAGTCACCCGCGTTGCCCACCCATAAGGCCAGCCCTGCTCTGTTCGCACTCCCTTTCAGCATCTGCTTTGTGCGCCTGTGTGACGCAGGAGACTGAGAACGATGGCTCTGTGATCTGACCCAGTAAATGACAATTATTATGCATTTATGCTATTTCTTATGGTGCTAGATCTGACCCTGAGCAGAGGGGCAAGACCGCCTAGCCAGGAACCTCTGGGTTTTAGTCCCAGAAGGACATTGGCACAACCCAGTCAAAATCCTTACCCTTGGCTGCCTAAGAAAGGCAAAAACACCTTCCAAACCTCCAACACATAGCAGCAGGAGGGGGGGAAATTCCTCCTTGCCTCGTGGCAACCAGCAAAGCCCAGAAGCCTGTGAAATACCTGTAGCATAGCATAGGCACAGCTACTCCTAGATCATCCCTGACCAGGGGCTACTCAACCTCCGCTTGAACACCTCCAGTGATGGTAAGTCCACAGCTTCCCTGGGTGTCTGGCACAGCCTTGCTGCTCTAATGATGTTGCTCCTGATATCAAATCTAAACCTGCTTTGCTGCAACTTCAAGCCATTCATCTGCATCCTGCTCCCTGCAGCCAGGGTAAAAAGGCTTCTTTACAGCAGCCCTTTAGATATTTGAAGACTACAGTCATGTCCCTTGGCAGGTTGACACTGCTGGCATGTGATCCCTTTCATTAACCTGCACCAATAAAGCACTTCAGCCCTTGAGACTAACAATTTAGCAGCAATAAAGCACTTCAGCCCTTGAGACTAGCAATTTATTCCCAAGAGTTGGCAGCTGAGATGGCTTTTCGGTCTCGCTTCCTCTGGGGCAGGGGTTCAAAAGTCCTGCCTGGTTTCTTCCAGCCATCGATGAGCCAGAACTGGTTACCACCCAGCCAAGGCAGCTTTGTGCCTGTCAAGTTCCTGTAGCCTACAGTCTGATGAGGGCTGTTGGCTCCTTAAAACCATTTGGCAGTTGCTTCCACTGTGCAAATGCTTCTCATCTTTTCACCTGCTTTCTCAGCCCAGCGAAACAGCATCCGCTGTAGAGTCCACGGGTACTGAGGGAATGAGGCAGTTCATCTCTTCTCCGCCTGGCCAGGCACAAGTGAGCGTCACAGCCTTTGTGCCCCTCTGAATGGGACTGGGGTTCCAGCTAGATGAGAAGGACATCACATACATGGCCCAAGTTGAAACCACCGTTCAAAGTGATTTTAAAACCAGTGTGAAAGTGGATGAGAGCCTTAATGTAGGCTTTGTGCAAGGTAATTTGAACCCTTGTCCCTTGACCCATATTCAGTCACCTTGTGCGTTTTCAAACAGCCCAGGAAAATGAAGGCAGGCTGCCCTAAGTATTTAAAAATGAATTATCCATTTTATAGCGAATGACAAAACTTCTGAGCCAATGGCCAAACCCTGGTTTCATAGTTAGTAGGGTCAGAAGGGACCTGAGCAGATCATCGAGTCCGACCCCCCGCCATGGCAGAAAAGAGTACTGGGGTCAAACGACCCCAGCAAGGTGTTCACCCAGCCTCCTCTTAAAGCCCCCCAGGGTAGGAGCCAGCGCTTGGAAGTTGGTTCCAGACCCTAGCCACCCTGACCGTGAAGTTGCGCCTCCTGATGTTTAGCCTAAATCTACCCTCTGCCAGCTTGTGACTGTTATTCCTGGTCACTCCTGGCGGTGCTCAGGGGAACAGGGACTCCCCCAATGCTGCTGGTCCCCCCTGACTAGTCTGTACCAGGCCACTAGATCCCCCCTCGGCCTTCTCTTGTGGAGGCTGAACAGGTTCAGGTCCCGTCGCCTCTCCTCGCAGGGCCTGCCCTGCTGCCCCCTGACTATGCCGTATGGCCAGGGCAGTGAGATCGTATGCAGGAGCACTGAAAACAAGGGGCTATTCACTCGAAAGTGTATTAGTCACAAGTGTGCTTAGCTGACCTGCCTTGTGAGGATCGGGGGTTGGGGTGGGGGGCACACGGCGACATCAGGCCAGCGTGGGATTGGGCCCCTCATTGAGTCCATGCACCAACCCTGTTTGGGATTCAGCCCATGGACCCACCCCGTACCACTCATCGACTTGCAAGGGCAGAAGACTAGACACCACTGTATAGACATAAACCAAAGCTACTTATTGAAGGAATTCAGGAGGGGTAAAAGTGACCTCTTCCCACTCAAGCCCATATAAGCAAATTAATGGTAAATTATGGGACAGTTCTTAATCGTATCCAATACCCACAGAGCACCGCCAATGATGCTCTCCTATCTTCCCAAGGAACTTCTGCCTTCAGCAGATAAGCCAACATATCCCACATAACCCATTCATTTCATAGCAGGAAACAAAACCTCAGTGACCACTTCCTTGGTGACCATCAGGTGCTGAGACCAGTGTATTGTTAGAACGTATCCACGCCAGGCATGACATTTTACATGTTTGCAAGTGGAGGCGTGTAAGTGGGAGTACAAAACACGTTATCTAACCTTAAGGTAGCAATGAAAGGGGCTGTAGGATGGTCCATACAATGCCAAGGGGCTAGGCTCTGATCAAGGATGTCCCTTCGAGCTTCGCCTGTGTATGTGTGTCTCCTGTGTGTGCTCCTGTCCTGTGTTTGGATGTTTACTATATTTGTCTGTTTTCGGTTACGCTGAACTGTCGGGAGTGCAGCACGCGTCCTTATCAATTAGACGCAGAAGGGGATTCCACGTCACAACACGGGCCTCGTCCTCTCCGGCCCAAAGTGTCCTTTCAACAAGCCGTTGCAATGTTTCCTTGGGAAATGCTTTGGTCCGGTGGTGCAGACACACCCTGGAAATGGCAAAACATTGGAAGATGTTGCAGCGTCCGTTTTCTCCCCGCAAAGCCTCCATGTCACCGTGTCGGCAGATGCGGCGGGGAGGTTTTTCCCCACCGTCTTGCCAATGACTTCAGCCTGGTTGCACGCAATTTCTGCTCCTCGCGGCTGAGAGAGCTCAGTCTGCTTCCCATAGGGCTCGCTGCCGAAGCCAAATCATTTGAGGCTTTGCCTTCCTTTCGTCTTTTGCTGAGGAGCCGCACTGGTGAGCTGAGCACTTGGCAGGCACCCAAAACAGCAGTCCTCTAGCAAACAGCGACAGCACCTTATCAGCCCTACTGACCCGGTTCACTGAAGCAAACAGTTTCGTAACTGCAGACCAGCTGTGTTCCAGTTAGGTGACGCTGTGTGCACCGATGTACGCAAGCTGAGCTGAAACCTCCTGCTCCTCTTGGTACAAGATGTCCACATTGCTGCTTTCCAGGTCTCATCGATGGCACTTTCTGTTACGTGGAGAAAAGCACCAGAGTCGCTCCAGGAAGAGCCAGCGCCCGATTCTGATAACAGCACGGGACATAAAAACGACAGGACCTGTCTCCCCTTGCACTAAAGATGCCCCTTTAGCACTGTAAAATGGCCTTAAAAGCAAGAGAAGCAGCTCTCTGACCACCCACTGTGCAGCAAACCGCTTTAGATGGATAAAATGAATACAGGAGCTCCATCCCGCCCCTGTTTCCACCATGCAATATACAGGGCGCAGGCCTAGCGGCTTGTCTCTGTTTCCCAAGGTCTGTAGGATGCAGAGCACAAGTTATAGCTCCACCTGCATTGTAACGTGAGAGCAGGCTCAGGGCTGCTGTAACACACAGCAGTGGGACTTGGCTGATAAAGGAGTGGAGAGATGATAAGGAAGCGAAGTCATGCAGTGCCTGGCTGCTGTCCCAGTTCTTCAGGCCAAAAGAAGGCTAACATGATTTCTGATCCCAAGTCATACATGTCCCACCCAAGGGGCGGGAGGAAAGGCTTATGTCTATGCACGGCATCATATAGTCGGTCGGATGCATGATTTATCAGGACCTTCCTGGGCTGGGGGGTGTCACTTCACCCTTCGGGACTACTATTCTGCTCAGGAGCAATGCCGCTGGAGACTGAGAACAGCATCAGCCCATTGCCGATTGCTCAGATCAAAGTGTGAACACACTGGAGCCTGTGAACCCTGTCCTAGAGGCCTCATCTTTAGGCCAACTCAAAGAATAAACAGCCCTGAGCGTAGCGCTCACGCAACCTGTGACTCAGGGACAAGGAGAGAGAACATGAAGTCACATTGGATCCCTCTATATCTCTTTGGCAGGCAGACAAGAAGTGATATGCGCTGGGGCGAGAACATATAGATTGGTCTCGGGAAAGGGACTTAAAACTGCAGTTGCCTTGAGCATCGTTCCTCAGCTTTGTGATCCCTCAACCCATATCTCGCCACCCTCACAGCTCACCCGCCTCCCACCTCCCCTGCTCCGTCCCTGCCCCTCTCCATGCCACCTTCCTCCTGGGCCTCCGGCTGCAGCCATACCCGGCCCAGCTCTGCGCACTCGAGCTCTGGACCCGAAGCAGTGTAGACGCGGTTGCCTAGCACGGCACCTAGGCTAATGACTTCTGGGACTGGGACAGGAGTTGCATAAACCAGGTTGACCCAAAGCGGTTAAGTCTGATACTACATTCGGCCAGGTTTATCTTAAACCGGTTTCGGTTTATGCGCACTGAACTTCTGTTCTCTTACTGGTTTAAACCAGGTTCTGATCACTTACACCGATTGATGTGTAAATCAGGGAACTTCTGTCTCTAGCTCTGAAGCTAATTACCTTACCTGCAGGGCCACTCGAAGGTGACTTCCGCTTGGGACATAGCCTGCATGTGATGTACTGGCCCAACTCTGCCTGGCACCCCCGGCATGTTTGAGGGGGAAGAGCTTGGCCAACACTCATCTTCTTGTATCCTCATTTTCGGCCCATTACAGCATCTCTGTGGCCGGCTGCTTCAGACCCACCGCACCCCGTATCACATTTTGGTCACTGGACTTTATGAAGCAATGAAATGATCCCATGGCAAGATTCGCGTTCCTCGTGAACAAAGGCCCATCCCCTGAGCTAGGCTTGGGGTGGATTACTTTTACAGTCGTGCTTTTAAATTTAAGACATTTGGGCAAGTGGCAAACGTTGTTGTGGATGGGCTCGTAGAAATCCTGGAGGCCAATGGGCCAGTCGCGCCACTGACTCCGTGGCTGCGCTCGCCTCGTATGGACCTATGGGCCTCCCCATATCACTTGTGTAAATGCCAGCCAGATCAGGCTCGAGGCATGGGGTTTGACTGAGGAGAAGCCATTTGTTTTGCAGATCAATCCAAATATCCAGTGTATTGCTTTTGGTCCCTGGATGTCAAAGCCAATCAGAGGAGTTGATGGGACATGTTTCTGCAGCTGGAACTGTTTAACGATCAAGCCGTTAGGAATTGAACATATCTTGATATGCATGGAGTTGGGGAGGAAACGGTTACTATTTTGAGCTGCTTACATATTTCCTTTTTTTTGTTTGTTTGCTTGTTCTTTTTAAAAGGAACAAATTCAGCCCCCTGCCGTTTTCTGCCTATCTCATTAAGGTAGCCGGTCGATCTGGGCTGTATGGGGGAGACGAGGCTTGCAGTTGGTTACATTTTTTCAAATTATTATTTTATTTTTCAGCTGTACTGCATGCTGGTGACAAGGGCTATTCTGTCAGCTGTAGAGACCCCCTGAGTGACTGTATAGAGTCATAGAAAATGAGGGTTGAAGGGACCTCGGGAGGTCACATCTAGTCCAACCCCCTGCTCCAAGCAGGACCAGCCCCAACTACATCATCCCAGCCAAGGTTTTGTCTAGCCGGGTCTTAAAAACCTCCAAGGATGGAGAGTCCACCACCTCTCTGGGTAACCTGTTCAAGTGCTTCGCCACCTTCCTCATGAAAAAGTTTTTCCTAATATCCAACCTCAACTTCCCTTGCTGCAGCCTGAGCCCATTGCTCCTTGTCCTGCCATCTGCCCCCACCGAGAACAGCCCAGCTCCATCCTCTTTGCAGCCCCCCGGCAGGGAGCTGAAGGCTGCTATTCAATCCCACCTCGGTCTTCTCTTCTGCAAACTAAATCAGCCCATTTCCCTCAATCTATCCTCATCAGTCATGTCCTCCAGCACCCGAACTGTTTTCATTGCCCACCGCTGGACTCTCTCCAACTCATCCACTCCTTTCTATAACAGGGCCCCCAAAACTAGACACAGTATAGGTCCTGCAAAGGCCTTAGCAACATAATGCTTCTTCTACTCTGCCTTCAGGGCCTACGTTTAAGGCTAGCAGAGCGGAGCAGTTCAGTCTCTAAAATGACCCATGCCCAAGCAGCATCCCGAACTGTTGCTAAGCCAGCCAGGAGCAAAGCTCCTTAATCGGATATGATTAAGAAGGCTTTCCCCTCTTACAGAAATGTGCCTCGGGATGTCCAGGGTGCATCTCCATTAGCAGGGAAAATCAGGATTTCCCTATTTACTAAGATGTATCCCCGGGATCTTCTGGACATGGCTGTCTAGAGCTGACATCATAACCCCTGTCGCCAGCGTGCGCTGCAGCTGAACAATGAAATCATTAAAAGCATGCAACAAACCCAAAGCCTTATCTTCCCCACATTGCCCCAAGCCTCTGGGCTGCCATGGAGTAAACAGGCGTCCACCGCTCAGCAGCAGCACGGATCCACCCCACCCTCATCGCAGCTACCTTTGTGGTGCGACAAGGGCGTGGACACCTGTTTGCTTGGCCTTTGTGCCACTAGGCCAATTTGTATGGCTGCACAAGGGCGACGTGCATTTCCACCCTGAAACCAGTTCCTGGACGTACGGGCCTGAGTCATCCTGTGGTTAGGGACGACTGGCTCACGCAGTGCAAGGAGGAGATGCTGCCACCTCCCTTTCACCTAATAGCCTCAGGCTCAGCGCGCTCACCTAACAAAAGAGTAGTCACCGAGACCCCATCAGGCTGGGGGAGCTCAACCGCCCACATCTCCTGCTTCTCAGGAGAGTCACCTGGCTACGGGCCGCGTGGGCAGTCGTACCAGCTGCCCCCGCTCTTGAATCCAGGGCAATGTGCGGCCAGCCGTGCAAGTCAAGGGCCCAGGAAGAGAGAGAGCAAGCAAGAGGCAGCTCGACTGAATGAAGCAAGAAGGAGCCTGTATTCAAATAGTGAGCACACCTCCCTGGGAAGGGACTTCTGGGTTGCATCACTGTTGGTGACTGCAACATTGTGAGCACCTGATAAGGTTGATGCCCCGGGGCACTTAGGCAAATGGCTAGATATGGGGTAAAAGTAGCTTTAGGCACGTAAAACGGGATGCTGGTCCACCTTGCTGGAGTCCCTGAGAAAGAGTTATTGCAGAAGGTGTGGGCCCTCCTTCTCCTCCTCCTCCTTGCTGCTTTTCTGTGGCTCAGGCTTGATGCGCACAGGATGGTGCGTTACAAAAGGGGATGGATTTTCAGGTTCACGTAGGCAGAGGTGTAAGAGGCCAGCTCCATGCCCTGGGCAGTGGCTGCACGTGGAGCTGTGCCAGAAGGTAATGGTGGTGCCATGGCCAGCTGTTCGCTGCGGCAAGGGCTATTTTTGCACCTCCCCCTAGGCAGCACTCAGGGCTGCTGCCCTGGTTGTCCCTGCTCAGTTGTGCTATGGTCCATAGGAGACAAAGTCCACCTAGATGCCTAGTAGAGCCTGACCCCAAGTGTGTGAATCCCCAAAGGGCTCAGACCTGCGTTGGGTGCTGAGATGCTCGGGTGTGGTGGGCATGCCCAGACACAGGACTTTACACACCTAACTCAGTTTTCTAGTGAAAACAGGTGTGTGCAGGTTTGTGGATTGGACGGAGTTGCTGCTGTTTCACCCGAATTGCACTTTAGGTGCCTGCATCCTTTTTTTTTCGGATCTCATCCTTTGTAACTACACTTTTAATCTTCAGGTGTGCCTGCAACTTCAGCGAACTCTGCTGCCAGTTGGATGTATTTGCTTTCAGCCACGTTGCTGGCTTTATCTCAGATGGATATAAAGATCATAAAATATCACAAGATAGAGACAATGAGCCAGGCTGAGATAAGGGTAGACTTTACAGTGGCCCTAAACTGTCCCAGGTCCCTGGGAAATGTAGCGTAAGGGGGTCATGTTGGGATGAAGTCTTCATGCTGTTGCAAAGCATGTAATGGTGGCATGTAAATGCCACTGTGTCATTCTAGGGCTTCATTAATGTCACTGCTGCCAGCTGCCTGAGGCTATGAGACAAGAAAGCAAAGCATTTCGAGTTTAACTAATTATGCAGAATTAAACTACTTGAAAATGTTGCAGTGGCTCTTTGAAATTGCCAGTAATTCGACATCTCCCCCCAACTCACCTGTGTACAATGAGCTGCGTAGCAAGTTGGTTGTCATCTTCCCCTTCCCACTTACTTGCAAATCTAGTGGTTCTGGGTCCTCCGTTCAGTTTTGAGGCATTTGGGGCTCTTTCGAATGAGGGGCAACATAGAGAAAGGACTCTATAGCATGATTAGCTACATGAAATGTGTATTTCCTACATAGAAATTGAACCTGAAATTGTAGGATCGTAGAAAGGTAGGACTGGAAGGGACTTGGGGAAGTCATCAACTCCAATGCCTTGATCTTTTGGGAGCAAGACTAACTCCAAGACTAAGTCCAAAGCAAAGTGAGAACTGGCAGTTGAACATAAGAAGTCCACGCGTGTCCGCAAGTAATGGCAGAGGGTTTTACACACCTAGCATTTTGTCCACGCAGCGCTTGCTCTCTTTCAAAGGAGAAGGCATATCCGCCGCAGATCTAGTCCGCCCTTAATATAGGCGATTACCAAGGGGAAGAAGACACTTCTGTCGGTATGTCAAGAAGCAAGATTGACCCATATGAACATGTCACAATACACACTTCAATGTAGATCTTTATGTTTTTGCAGTGATTCTCAGAGCCGCTCGCTGAGTAGCTTTGGCCTTTCTTGACTCTTAAATAATGAAGTGTATACACACACACGTGTATGAATGTATGTGTGCATTTACCTATGTACATATGTATGTGTGTGGTGTACAGTAGCAATTCCTGCCATCTGACAATTCACCGCTGACTCGAGTGGCAATTGTTTCTTCAAAGCCAATCATTAATCCGCATATAACAAGGCAGCTATTTGAAACGCATTATCGCTTTAAACTCCCAGCTTCTTACCAGTAATCTAGTTATTTAAATTGTTGTATCATTAAGTGACTTAGGAGTATGAAAGAAAAAGTCTATACAATTACCAGCCTCCAAATTACATTAACGTGACATAACAAATGGCACGGAAGGGCAATTGTTGCCAGACTAGCCAAATGTTCTGTCATTCCCTAGTAGCTGCAAGCTGCATGTATTTCATGGGGGAAAGACTCACAATTACATGAACGGTTTCATTTTGCCTAAATGAAACTGCCATCACCTGAACCATCAGATGCATGTGCCCAGAGCTGCTGAGTCTTAGATGGAGTCCTCTTTTCTGCTTCCATATATTTGCTCGCTGTTCATTTATTCAACGTTTCTCTCTGTCGGCATATCCCTGCCGTCACCCACCCAGACGCATCCTCTCCAGCCAGCATGCATTCGCCATGGACTTAAGGCAATTCACATTTAAATTTTAAGAGATCTGTCTTCAATGCAGCCTCATTAACACAGAGAGCAACGTCCACACTGACACCTGGAGAGCAGCCAAACCAAAGCTCCTCCCCACGCTGCCTGGACATGAGTGGGACATGAGTGAAGTTTTCAGGTTCTGGGTACAACAGGTGGCAAACATAGCACCTACTGGCATCAGCGGAGAGGGTGAGCTCTGCCCTGTGATGGGGTGGTGCCTTTTTGGCAGACCTGGCCCATATCACTAAAGATGAGAGGTGAAATCCTGACTCCACGGGAGTTGTATTACTGGCCTGGATGGGGCCAGGATTTCACCTTGTTTTCTGACCTGTGATCCTGGGTACTTATTCCAACATTGGGAGCAGGAGGCCAACATCCAACCTAAAAGACGATTGTCTTGTACCCGTGTCTTTCTTCCTGCTATTCTTTTAACAATGCCCTCTGCTTTACTCTCCAACACCTCCCACCAAGCCTTTTTTCCAATCTACCCAAAAGTTTCCAAAGTACCCGACAGTTTCCAAAGTAGACAGAGGGATGGAAACCTCTCTGCTTACCGAGTTCCTCACCTATCCAAACGCCTCCTAAAAATCACGTTCGAGGTGCACTGACTTCCCATCTAAACCACAGCAGCAAAATAGCGGAACCGGAAACAAGCAGGATGTTCTCAAACCCTGTCTGAATCCCTCACGTGGGCGTGGATGGGTGAATAATTTACTACCGGGTAAAACGAGGTCAGGGCTTTATCATGCATCACCTGGTCCATGCTAATTGCCTGTGCTCATGATTGTACTCCATGGCAAGTGGGACGTTAACCCCAGGGTAGGGCAGCTTCCAGCGAAAGAAGGGGAAGTTACCATGGCTTAGCTTCCATTACTACAGTGTAAGGGCATGCACGTATGCAGTCGCTCACCTGGCAGCGGAGATACCACAGTCAACCAGGGGGAGATACCATGAGGTGGTTTTTGGCCCAGGTGGTTTGACTTACCTGGCAGTGAAGATACCCTTCTGCTCAGCCTTGAATGACTTGGTGTAGTTAGAGGGAGAAGGCCTGTCCCTTGCATTGCGGGCAGCCTGACCCCTGCAAGAGTATACAAATGCCTCCAAATGCAAGGATCTGGGCTACACAATTTATGGTGATGGGGGACCGCGCTCAGGCTTTCCCCCTAGCTTGCTCCTTCTGTCTTTTGGCTAGGGGCAAGAAAGACTAGGGGGTATCTGAACTCCAAGGCCTCCAGGCTTTGTAGGATGCGTGCCATGGATTTGGGAGTATCTGAAGCCCCAGGCTGAAGAGTCTAGAAGGAAGGATGCAGACTTGAATGACTGAGCTCTGCTCAGTTGTTCTAATTCAAAATTGATCTGACCAATTTGGCCCGGGGCGCGAACTTTCCAAAAAAAAAAAAGTGAATAGATATATATATTTGGGTAATAAGGACAATTTTCCTGGGGTAATAAGGTAATCAGCTGATTTACAGGAACTGCACGATGCAGGTATCGAATTTATGCTCGATTTGGCTTGAGTCGCAGTATGAACTGCACAGTATGGGCATGCACGTGTAGACTCGTGCCCATACCATGCAGTCCTTTCCGTTACTGCGCATTAAATGCGCACACGTTGACGTGCCCCATGTGTAAAGAAATCTGAGATTCATTGGGCCAAGGAGAAAAATAAGCAGGCAGGAGCCTGGTCCTACAGCTCTGCAGTGCGGGTGTTGTCACAGACGTGACCTGGGCATGGGGCCGGGCACAAGCCTGGTCCAAGAGCCAAGGGTCACAATCCTGGGAGACCAGGACCCAAAGATGCCGGGAAAGCAAGGGTCAGCAGCCAGATTGGAAGTCTCCAAATCAAGGGCCGGGGGCCAGGACTCGGGCACAGGGGGGCTTGACAAAAGGAGAACCTATTTGCTGCAGGCTCCCAGAGCAGTGCTTTACAGGGGCCAGCCAAGAGCATGCAGGCACCCAGGCTACCGGGGCCAGCTGCAGCTTATCCGGGCAGAAATCAGGCAACTCCTAAGAGGCATGGCCTTGCGAGGGGAAGCCTGGCGTCCAGTCCACTCCGCCAACCACAATTTGGGACCCACTCCCACCACCATCGCCTCCACCAGCTTCCCCTGCTTGCCGGCCGGCCCCCACGGTTTCATAATGGCTGGACTGGCAGGGGTTGTAGGCTCTGCTTCGAGCTCTTAGCCCAAAGGCTGGTTAGGTTTGGTTTGGACTCGATAGCATCCTTCTGCCAAAAGGTAATGCAGCAGTGCCGCCCTGTGGTGGGATCTGTAGGTCCCATCTTGGGAAGTACAGATCTGTGATGTCTGCGATAAATGACAAGTTATGGCAAAGAACTGTTAAAGAAGATGAAATGTTAAAAGCAACCGTGAGTACAAGACCATATATTATCTTCCAAGCGGATTCAGATTGATGTCACTGAGCCAGTTTTAGTTGGGAACACAGAGGTCCTCTTCTGTGCCCTTCAGAGTAAACATTATTGATTATATTTTGGACGCAGGAACATATTATAGTCACAGGTAATGAATCAGTGGCTGTGCACATGCAGGTATGGTATCTGTCCTGCATCCAGTGTTGCTTAATGCTTTTATTAATGATCTAGACACAGGAATGGAGAATGAATCAGGTCTGCAGGTGACACAAAGCTTGCAAATGCGTTGGCCTATCTGATTAGCATCGAAAGGATCGTGATAGATTGGGGACAGCAGATTGAAACACAGGAGAGACAAATGTCAGGTGCTGCATCTAGGAGGAAACACAGATCTGCAAATATGGAACGGGCAATGATTGTCTAGGGGGTAGCATTACTGTGAAGGAGCTCAGGGTTTTGATATAACGTGCAATGTGATACAGTCGCCAAAAGTGGATGCAATTTGGGGTTTCATTGACAGGATTATGGTATCAAAGACATGAGAGGTGACAGTGCCAATCTACTCAGCACCAGTAAGGCCTCCAGGGGAGCGTTGTGTGCAGTTCTGGGCTCTGCAATATAAGAGGGATGTTGAAAACCTGGAGCGGGGCACCGAGAGACAAAAATGATTAAGAGGCTGGCATGCAGCTGCATGCAGAACGAGACGCTGAAACTGCTTGGTGAAAAGGAGAATAAAGGGAACATGACAGCCCTTCACATATCAGGAAAGCTTCCATAATGAGGGAGAACAACTGGTTTCTCTTGCCCCAGAGGGCAGGACAGGAAGCAAAAATGAGTTTAAACAGCAGTAAAGCAGTTTTATATTAGATAGGCAGACAAAACGTCCCAGCGGTCAGAAGAGTGGATCGAGCCACCCAGGTGGCAACTCTCAGCGGTGGCAGATGACAGGACAAGGACCGATGGGCTCAAGTTGCAGCAAGGGAAGTTGAGGTTGGATATTAGGAAAAACTTTCTTGGGAGAGTAGTAAAGCACTGGAACAGGCTACCCAGAGAGGTGGTGGACTCTCCATCCTTGGAGGTTTTGAAGACCTGGGTAGACAAAGCCTTGGCTGGGATGATGTAGTTGGGGACAGTCCTGCTTGGAGCAAGGGGTTGGACTAGATGTGACCTCCTGAGGTCCCTTCAACCCTCATTTTCTATGATTCAATGAACTCCTTGATTAGAGGCTTTGCAGAAGAAGCTGCATGGGTGTCTGGGAAGCTTGGCCCAGCTTGTATCTGTGCAGGAGGGTTGGCTGACATCAGTAGGGGTGCATCCTTCTTGGCAGCTGTTCCACAAATTAGCCTAACGAGGTTCTTCGGGTAGATGTGATCTCTTTTACCAGGCCAACTAAATAGTTGGAAAAATTGTTCTTTGCAAGCTTTCAGGTACAAACACCCTTCTGCAGGCAGGCAGTGTCAAATTTACACCCTCCGTGAGTGCCGTTCCCATCCCCTTCCCCTGCCGATCTGCTGCTCTGCTTTCTGCTCCCTGTCCTATCTGCCCTTGCACTGTCTCCTCCCCGCTCTGTCATGTGTCACACCCAGAGGCTGCTTGTGGCACATGCGCTGCAGTTTGGCCACCCCAGGCCTAGCTGACCCCTGACATCTTTTCTGATGCTGTGATAGTATCTTGTTTGTCAAGTGACTTCACCGAGGTGCCATGGAGGAATAGCACCCGGGAGAATCGATGGGGGACCGGTAACATTTAAGAGGTGCCGAGGCAATTGAGAGGAGGCTGGATTAGTCAGACTGCTGAAAAACAATCTGCTTTTGATGCTCTCTACTGTGCTGCGTCTCTGATGAGAGGGAGCCCGTGGGCATATCAGTACTGGAGCTTATAGCTGCCTGCGTGTTGCAGCCCTGATTCACACCCTTTACACTCACAGATTGCATTATTCAAACCATGATTAGCACCAGTCACAGTTCATGCTGGGCCACAGCTTGAGTTTAAGGGCAGGGTAAACAAACCCTTGGCTGGGATGGTTTAGCCCTCCGTGATTCTGCCTTGAGTAGGGGTTCACCTACATGTCCTCCTGAGGGCCCTTCTAGCCCTACTTTTCTTTGATCCTAATTAGTGCCATGACTTTGCGTTTGTGTAAATGGAGTTGTAGGACCACAGCTGAACTAGGGCTAAAGGTCCCAATGCAAGCACGGCCTTTGTTAAGTGGTAGGATATCTCCTCTACAGGGGGCGCGTTTGCACGTGCATTAAGGTACTTCTTCTAATGTGCGTTAAATTTAGTACCTCCAATATGACATACTAAAGAAACGTGTATTAGGCTGTCTTAATGCACTGTAACAAATGTGCATGGTTTTTCAGTGACACTTCATGTGCTCTAGCCTATTTTACTGCACATTAGCTTAATCGCGCGATTTTTTACTTGAGGCTTTAATGCGCAGTAAAATAAGCGACTGTTGCACGTGTAGATGCACCCACTATCTGAGACCTCCAACAAGCCATCCGGCAAGACCGGATGGACAGTAGTGAGCGGTGGGGGGAAGAGGGGAGAATCTCCAAATATTCAGGCTGCCTTTCTACAAAACCTCTACAAGAGACACATGCCTCATTTAAAAAGCCACCACATGGCATCCTTACGTCTGCAGGCAACTGGTCTGTCCCCTTACATGCAGAAGCAATGCCTTTTCGCAACCATCTCCTTCTCAACCTTTCCCCTTTTGAAAATCATTTAAAGCACTTCCTTATCTCTGCATTTTTGTTGTCACTGGGATTGTCTTTCCCATAGTCTTCCCTCAAACAGCTGGCTCGCTTTAAGGTGGTAGACTTAGAGTGAGCCATGCCCCTCCATTGTGTTTTACTTCTCCTTAACATTGGACAGCATTTTGAGTTCACCATTCGGACACTCTAGAGATGCAACTATTTAGGAGTGACTAATTATGTATTTTCTACAGACGCTGGAAATCAATGGAAAGGCTACCACAGACTTCAGGGGAGCTGTTGGACTTGCATTAGTCCTCTTTCCAGCCCCTTCTCAGGGCAGAGATATTAAAAAAAACATTTGAGTGAATCTAATTCTGTCCAGAAGAGGGCATTGCAATCCACACCAACCAGCCAAAAGGGCTTTAGGTTGTAAAATGTAGTTGCTTTGCTGGTTTTACATAGAGGTGGTGATTATGGGCGTTTGCCTTGTTTGCTTTAGAAATTAAAACACTAAAATAGCCCTTCATTTGGAAACTGAAACTAAAATGTGAATCACAGTGCTGGTTTCCTAAGATACATGGCTGGGGCTTGCTCCAGGGGGTGGTTTATCTTGGCGCAGGTTGTAAAGAACATTTTAGGCCTCTAAGGCTCTTGTACATGCATGTGATGGGGGTTTAGTCCTTCAGGACTGCACTATGTGCCCCCTAAATTGAAACGCTGGGTTTTATTTTTTATGTCACTGCTTACACGTCAAACCTTTGCAACAACCGGGGGCAATGCCTCCCCAGGAGCTCTTCAGCGGAAAGCAAGATAATGGCTCTCTTGCCCTTCCAGGCCCCTCTGGTGACATGAAGGAGCCAAAATAAGTGTAAGGGTTTAGCTGGGACGTAGGTGGCTGGGCCTGTGGGTAGGCCACTCGGAGCAGCTAGGGGGTCAGCAAGATGGGAGTGCAGGATACCAGAGCATCAGGCCGAGGTCTAGGCCGGGGACAGAGACTGGGGGGGGGCTCTGAAAACAAGGAGACCAAGTTCCAGGAGGACAGAGAGGCAAAATGCCAGAGGTGTAATCCAAGAAATGAGCTGATATTGGAAACCAGGAGCCAGAGACGCAGTGCCTTGTTTCAGGGGAGAGCTGAGGTCAGAGTCAGGAAAGAGTCAGAGCCAAAGCCAAGTGAGGAGCCAGGAGAATCAGCCAGAGCAGCGTGCACGAGGCTTGCTGGGACCGACTGAGACTGTCGAGGCACGCCTGTGGCCTGGGGCTGCAGGTGGGCTAAAAAGGCACACGTGGCACGTTCAGCAAGAGAGCAATTTGCTTCCCTCCACAGAAAACTAGGGCCGTCTTGCTAGCCAGGAACCAGGGGGGCAGTCGTGATGGATGCTCAGCATATCCAGCCATGCTTGAGCACAAAATGAGGAGGAGATTCAGGGACAAAGGCTCTGCTCACGCTGTAAAAGCAGCTCAGCATGAATAAAAGGAGCAGAGTCTGGCTCTTAAGGACGTCATGTCACGTGTAAACCCCCAGAGCATTTTCAGGGAGCATGACTATTTCACAGCCCACGTATCTGAATGCAGCTCCGCATGCTTCTGGGACAGGTGCAGGGCAAATCAAGACCATTAGAGTCATGGAGGCAAAAGTGACCCGGTTGCAACCCCAGAGCTGGATTTGTCACTGATGACTGGCAGCAGGAGGAAAAGGGTATCATGCCACCTAACATGTAGGTGCCTCGCTGTCCAGTGGAAACTGCAGTCTTGAACTAGGCACCAAGGCCCTGATCCTATCTCGGCAGCGAGCCTTGTCGACATTACAAGCTTTCTACCAGCAGTGAGTTCCTACCACAGGAAATGCACTGGAGCATGTCACCACCTATGCAGCTGCTGGCGGCTTTTAACGGCTTGCAAAATCATCCAGGTTCACTGGCAGGGCATGAAAGACACCCGTAAAAGCACCAGGCATTGAAGCTGCCAGCAAAACAGAGCAGGCAGGCACGTTGGTATGTGCTTCCTGGCATCTTCCCCATGGAGGGGGAAGGTTCCTGTCACTCAGGAGAGGAGGCAGAGGGCGAGGGGGGCTGTCACCAGTGGGCAGCTGAGAGCGTGGACTCATTTACGGTCCTGTCGGCAGCACCAGGGGTCTCCCAGCTGAACCATGCAGTGTAAACGAGGCCCGTGGGATTTTTACTTATCCAAATGTGCTCCTACTCCACCCCGCACAGTGGCAAGCGTTCTGTGAAGGTGCCGAGGCTCCTTATTTGCCTCTTAGGTGCCTCCTTCTTAACAGAAATGGATCTCTACGCTTCCCTAGGAGACTCGCCTTGACCGACTGTGCATGCTCAGAAGCTGAACAAGACGGCTGCCTCGGTGCCTAATGCCCCTCCTGCTCCCCTGCAACCGGGTTCTGCCTGGGAAAGCACCCATGTGCCAATTGTTCGACACAGAGAGTTACTGTGCTAGTGGTGCTCAGCATGGTGGGGACGGCCCCTACCCGGGAAGTGGGAGGTCTGGGATTAGGTGCCTGTGCAAAGGCTCCTAATCCCAGCATGGGGGAGGTTTGAATGTGATAGCTCCGTTCCTAGAGCGGCCAGCTGGGATGCGGGAAGCCCGGGTTCAGCTTCCTCCTGGAGCGGGACAGAGATGGATAAAGCTGCATGCTTTATCCCAGTGGAGAGCCAACCTTTTTGGCAGATGGGCCACAAATTACACCCCTCTTTCTCCCCTAGGGCTACTCTGATCCCCTTCCCCTGCCTGCTCTGCTTTCTGCTCCCAGTCCTCCCCTCCTCACTTGCTCTGCTGCTCTGCTTTCTGTTCCCAGCCCCACCCTCCTGACCTGACTGCTTTCTGCTCCCGGTCCTGACCTCCTTGCCTGATCCGCTGCCTGCTCCTTGCGCTATCTGCCACTGCACGGCCTGCCCTGCCCCGCCACTACTGTGCCCTGTGCCACACGTGGAGGCCGCCAGTTCCACCCCTGCTGTCACGACTAGGAAACAGATTAGTTGCTCAATGAGAGGGAAGCTCACTGTGTTTAATTAGTTTAATTAAGCTAATTAGGAGCTGATATCTGGGCTCTCCCTGCTTCACTCAACGCTTAAGTATTTCCTTTTAAAAATTCATCTGAGCATGGTCTGAAGATCAGGTCTTCTCTTTCCCAGGTGGGCACACGAGTGTCAGAAGTTATAATTTAGACATGCTCCACAACGGGAGACTAGGAAGCGGGGAATTGGGAGATGGTCCCTGAGGCAGCAGCTGCCAAGTTAAGTAGCAGCTGCTAGAGCCACACTAGGTTTGCAAAGGTTGCACGCTGCTCCATGATTAAAGTTTGCTGTTCTTCACATTCTTGGGCAGCAGTATTTTTTGAGCTTAGTGATCACTACAGGTGCCTCGGCCACTAGGCTACAGAATCCCGCTGGCTCTTTCCCTCTTGCTGGCCCAATGAATATGTATTTAGGCCATGCAAGGTGGACCAGCATCAATCGAGCTCTCGGATAGAAGCAGAACAGGAAGCAGCCCCACTTCCTCCTCAGTCACATGTGGGATGAGGCCCCTGTGGATGAGATAGACAGAGGAAGTTCTGCTTTCTGGAGCTGGACAAGGCTGGGGCACCTTGCTGCTCAGCTCGGTCAGACCGAGTCTGCCTCGCCAAGCGCTTAGGGTGGCTCTCGACGCGAGGATGCTGCGAGGATGCACTGCAAATACAGCATGTTGGAGCAGACTTCATTAACTGAGTCTACTGGACAGCCTCTCTGTCTTGTGCATTCAGCATCCCCGTGCCTCAAAATGATGGCAGGGGTGCTTTAACTGAAGCTCGTTGAATGACCTGCTGTTAAAGCACCCCCACCACCATTTTGAAGTACAGGACACTGAATACACAAGACACTGCGGATGCTTTAGTTGGAGCAGCTCTCGGAGCCTCTCTAATTAAAGTGCCCGCCTCCTGACCCCGGATCATATGTAAAGATGCCCTTAAGTTTTATTTATGCTGCCCCTATGGCGATCCTGAGACCACCCCCCGGATATAAGCCCCATGTGGTCACTCCTGGACATGTCACGTGGTGACAAATATCATATGGTTGATTCATAGATGGTGTCAGCTATGCCCAGCAGCATTCTCAATGTCACCGGGATCCTGGTGTGTTTGTGAGCATGAGCCAAAAAACTGACCACACATCTTTTTGCAAGCTGGGGAGGTTCGTTTCCCAACAATGGAGGAAGTAGGAAAGAAAGGAAACAAGATGGAGAAATCTGTGGTCTGACCCTCCCTTTAATCACCACCCACGGTGTTTGCCAGAGAGCCTGCGGCTCTAGGATTAGCCTTCTTAGCCATCAATGGACTCATCTACAACCCTTAACTTGACCCATGGGAGTGATTGTGTTTGACCGTGAGGGATCACTGACAACAAAGAGATGCCCCGAGACCCCTGTGGACCATTACAGGGGAGAAATATAGGCACCTGTCACGTTTATGTGGGTGCATGGTTAGATAGCAGCTGAGCAGATAGAAGCACCTACATTTTAGACTAAGGAGCTACAGCCAGTGTGAGCTGGGACTAAGTGCCAAAGTCCTATGGCAGAGCTACTTTCTAGAATTTAAAGGAATTAATTTCACTTTCATAACTGACATCTCAGAAATGCACACCCTGAATGGAAAATATATATATAGCCATGGCTCAAAATACACTTCCATTTTCTTATAAGCAAAAATCCTCTTGAAAGCAGGAACCCACATTATGAACTGCATTTTGAAACTGTTGGCAACATAGAGGACTGGAAATATAATGATCTAGCAGTCCTGTGAGTCACCCTTCCAGCATGCAGGAAGGAAAGTGGCTTGCCATCTGCCCTTCTATTGTGTTGTCATGTCCACAGAAGGTAAATTCATTAGCTAAGGATTAATTGTTCTAACTCTAGCATTGCAAAGCAACCTCCAGGCCACATTCAATATTTACAGTGAGAGACACAAGAATATAATGTGGCAGGCTGGCTGGCGGGCTCACTGGCTGCCTGGCTTGTTGGCTTGAGCCCGAACGGCTCAGACCGATTGGTGGGGCATTTCCTTTCCCCTCCAATCAGGAGGAGACAGGAGGCAGGCTTGCCTCACCTTGACCCAGGGGCGAGGTGAAGAAGAGGACCTGAGAGGGAACTAGCCATTGCTCTGTTTCCAGTCCGGGGGCGGAGCCTCCGGACAGGATAAAAGCCCGCATGTCCAGCACATGGATGGCTTCAACAAGGGACGGTGAAGAAGGGCTGCAGAAGAGCCGGTGGAGCTGACCAGCAGGGCAGAGCAGTTACCCCAGAAGCACCCTGAAGAGGTCTCCCGCTGAGCGGGACACAGCCAGCGGCTGCATCCTAGCCCCGCCGTGGAGGGAGCCACGGCATCGGTGCACGGATCGGTGAGCGGAGGTTCGGGAGGAAGCTGAGGGATCCCTTCGGCTGCACAAGGCAGTTTTTGTCCCCATCCCTGCAAGAGGCAGGACCCCCCCAGTGCACGGGGCCAGAGAGGGCTGACATGCCAGGTACCTGCCCGAGGCAGCTTGGGCCTTCCTGCAGCAAGCAGGACGGAGCAGCCATCCCAGCGAGGGGTGGGGGGAAGCAGCAGCCCACAGAGAGGGAGATGAGCCAAGCCCGCCAGAACAGCTGGGAGTCGTGGGCAGGCCCAACGTGAGGCAGAGACGAGGATTTCCACAGCGGGTGGCTCCGTGGGCACTGAGCCATTCGAGTCTTGTAGCCTAGGAGAGGGTGATAGCGCCTCTTTATGGTAACCTGTTCTTTGTCCCTGGCATTATTCCTTCCCTTTGGGCACAACTGCCGTACCATTGTTGTTGTCCTTCTTCCTTCTATTGTTGGGACCCCCGCTGTAAACTTGCATACTTATGCTGTATTATGAAACGGTTATGACCTGCCTGGTCTGCTAGCGGGCTCAGTTGCTTGAGGGTCTGCTAGAGCATCCCTTATTTACTATTTGCTTGCATTGAGTCCCTTATCCTTACGTATTGAATCTTATTAATGCAATCTCACTTAAGTATGATTAGACTATTGTTTTCTTCCTACCGGATTACATTTGCTGACTTATTGTTTAACCTGTGTTTTTACTGTTGATTGTTCCCTTGCTTGCCACCTGGAGAGCCTGCTGAGGGTAGGGGCTGTACACAAATTGAAAGACCACCAAAGTTCAAGGCCTATGCTGATATACTGCCTTCGTCCGCCATACTCAGCTGAGATTGCCTGGGTGTACGTTTAATAAGACTTACTGTCTTAGTAAACTTACACCTATAAACAGTATATATATATGTATTTTAGAAATGTATTGACACTGCACTGTAAATTAAATCTGCAAATAGTTAAACAGCACTGGGTGTCCCTGGTCTCTGCTCTCCTCTGTAGGGGAGGGAGGTGAGCTGGCTTAAAGCTAGGCAGTCGCACTCCCACAGCACGCTCACACCCTCTAACACCCCTTTAACTGGAGTGGGGGACTAGCTGCGTACCACCTGGGCTACGATAGAAATTGCCATATGCTGGGTCAGACCACAGGTCAGGACTGGGCAAAATATGGCCTGCAGGCAGGATCCAGCCCAGCAAATGAGGGGCTCGCGCCTGCAAGCGGGTGCCCACCAGCTGATTGTATCCCACCTGTGGCTGCCCTCCCAGGGCTCTTCATGGGGCCATGCGCCACCTGCTCCCACCGGGGCAGCCCACCCCACCCCACACTCCCACCCACATCCGCCGATGGCCTCAGCCCTATATCCAGCCCCAGCCAGTGTGCACAGCTCCCTGGTGGGGCTCCTCCTGGGGCAGCTGCAGCCACCTGGGTACTGCTCAGCTCCCCTTGTCCAGCAGCTCCTTCTTTTCCCCCTCCTCCTGCCCCGCTGCACTGCTCGGGGAGGCAGGTAGTGTGGTGAAGTGGTGGCAGCTGTGGGGATGTGTGCCAGGAACCACACACCCAGCCAGGCAGGCACCAGGAGCAGCCCTGCCAGGAAGCTGCGTGCACTACTCCAAAACACCGCTAGCAGGACAATATTTTTATTTTTTGAAATAAAATTAAAATAGGGTATAGTAGTTGTTTGATTTTTAGCGTCTGATTTTTTTTTTTTATCTATAATTTGTTAAAACAGTATCTTCTGAAAGATTTTATGCGTGCTGCCCTCGACGGCTCACCAAAACTCATTAAGTGGCCCGCCAGCTGAAACAATTGCCCACCCCTGCCATGGGTCCATTTTGCTGAGTCTCCTGTGTTACACGTGGCAGAGAGTGGATGCTGAGAGGGACAGTGAGCTCGGGTTTTTTCCACACCTCCTCTCTCACTTGCAGCCTCCGGCATTTTAAGGAGGTCTGGGAAGTTCTGATTCAGAGGCCGTGCCCCTCACTCCCAAGCTCAATAGCTACTGATGGCCCTTTCCTCCAAGACTCTTAACATTTCCTATACAGCCAGATCTGAAGGCCAGTGGGCACGTGGGTCTGCGATGCGTAGCAATGTGAACAAATCCTTTGGTCTCCAGCATCACTGATTTCAGTTCCTCTGTCACATGCATCAGCATGTTTAAAGTGAAATTGAGTCATCTCCGTTCCTTGATTTCGCTGTAATGTGGTGAGTCACAGATGCTGGAAAGAGCCAGCTGTGGGCCGGGAGCAGCTGGCATCTCACATGCTGAACCTTGTCTGATGCAGGTGAGTGAGAAGTGTTAGGACCCACGGGTACTCAGGCATCCACCTGCTGGCCTCTTGGGAGCAAGTCAGCCAGTCAGTCCCCTTCTGAAAGCCAAGAAGAAGGAACTTGGGGCCTGATCTTGGAGCACCGTCAACTGTCCTGGAGGTCATTTAGCATCAAGAATGCTCCACCCTTTGCTCCTGTGCTAACTATGGCTGCTGCTCTCCAGCTTGCTGTGTGAGGTGAGAGGACCCAGACCTAGCCCCTTCCCCCTACAGAGCAACTTGATTCAAACATCGGGGCTGGGGACAGAAGTTACACATAAACCAGTTTAAGTGACCAGAAACTAGTTTAAGCCCATAGCAGAACGTCAGTTCAGAGCACATAAATCAGTTTCAAAATGGGTGAAACTGGTTTAAGATAAACCTGGTTGAATGCAGTATCAGGCTTAACCAATTTGAGCCAAACCATTTTATGAAACTTCTGTCCCAGACCCCTTCCTGGATCAAGTTAAATCACAGTCCCCCAGCATCCCAGCATGCTTTGCAGCCCTGGGCTGAGCTGTCTGCTCCAGAGAGGAGAGCTGGCCTCACCCCTCTGCTCCCTAGCTGGGGCAGTGAGGGCCAGCTGACAAGCTGTGGGGGGAGGGGGCAAGCCTGGCTGGGGATGTAGCCCAGTTTACAGGGGAAGGATTTCCCCCACCAGGCAAACCCTGGCTGGGGTCTGGGGCCAGGGCCAGGGGTTAAACAACCTTTCCCCTGCTCAAACTTACTGCTGGCTGCAACTGTGGGCTACAAATCCCAGAGGCACCTGGAAGTAGGAAGAAGAAGTGATGAGCAACCCTGCAGAGTCTTGCTACTGTGAGTCTGGACTGCAAATTCCAGAGACCTTGGGGGCAGCAGGTACAGGAAGTGAACACACAGCCAGAAAGCTGTGCTCTAGTGCCCCCCAGCTTCTGACCTGAGTCACTGCAGGCATGTAGCTGCATTTTCTGAATCAAAAGTAAATGTCTGTTCACTTCTGTTTCAATTTAATCTGTGCATTTTAGACTAATCTGCAAAGACTGAATTGATTCAGCCTCAGGCTTTTTGACTGTCTGTACCTACCTCTGGTCACAAAAATAGTATGAACATATCCTTGATACCCTCCCAAAACAGACTTCCTTTCTGCCCATCTTCCTGCTCTGTTCCCAGGTCCACATGAAATGTTTCCTGAAAAACATCCTCAGGCTTGTCCAGCTGGAGTGCAGAGACCTGCAAATCATCTCAGTATTTGTTAGGCAGTTTCCCTTCCTTTCCTGTTGTCTGCATCCATGACCTCAGCAGAACTTGCTGGCCAGGACTGCAGATTTGGTTTGCCAACAGATTCACAACACTCTGCAATGGTGAGATTTAGCTTTGTATCGTCATCCATGATTCCTTTTGGGGTTGTGGAAGAAATCAAACTTCGCGTTGTGGTTGAATCAGAACTGACAGAGCCAGCTTTTTTTTTTATTTAAGGCTATACTGTGATCACAGAGAGGATTTCATACAGCAAGGGGAATCACCCACTTGTCTGTTTCAAAGGATTTCTCAGACTCTCTAAGGTTACAAGCGTATTTATACTAAAGACAGAGGAAGAGATAAAAGGATACATCTTGGAGAAACAAAACAATAGTAAATTACACAGAAACTTAGGTTGTTTACTTAAACAATTATTTATGCATAGGGCTATCCCAAGGCATACAGGGCAAGATATCAAGATAACCCAAGGAATGCAGGAATGCGGATTCCTTATCTCAGAACATTTGAATTAAGCAGTGTCAGTACTTCTGGTCTTTGTCTGTTTTTCTAGTCAAGTAAGCCAATTACTTCTACAGGGTTTTGCATGTGTGTTATGTGTGTGGTCACTCACACAGTGTCAGCAGTGGGCCTGGTTCCCAGTGACTTTCCTAGCACTTTAAACAATACCCATGAAGGCAAAGGGAAAACATATCTTTAAATCATCATTGTATTCCCTGAACTGTGGGGCCAGACTCTTGTTTTGTGCAAGCTAGGTGGGCAAGGCCTCACATGAGCAACAGCAGCAACAAGGCTTAGATACCCACTTACAATACCTGCACATCATCGCTGTCAGAAACTGCCCTTGCTTACAGCCTGACTGGTCTACACAGAAAAGGATGAAAAGAAGCTCTATTTCCTCATTTTCCAGGGGCTAGAGAGTGAGGTGCAGGGAGGTTAAGTGACTTGACCAAGATCCCATAAAAAGCCAGGGGCTGTGTTCAGACCCAAACCCATGTCTCTAAAATCTCCATTCAGGGCTTCATCCACAACTGCAGGGGAGAGAAAAGGGAGAAGTATCCAGTATAGAGCTCACTGGAGCATTGATCAATATATGTTGTTCACACAAAGGCTTTGCTAAAGCATTGGCCAGATGAGGCCTCACCAGCAAACCAGACCAATGCATGAACTCCTCATATGGAGAAAACTTGGCATGTGGGCCAGATGTCCAAGAGATGGGAGGGAGAGATGATGGTTCATGACACAGGATACCCCAGTATCAGGATGACAAGGCTGGAACGGGAACACCTAGGTCTGAATGTGACTCAAGCCCACCGTGCAGGATGGTTTGAGAGGTTCAAGGTACAGGTGGGATGCAATACATCATTTGTTTTGATCCATGTATAAAAGGAGAAATGGAAAGCAGGGAAACTGCTGTGGCTTTGGGGAGCCTGCATGGTGTTGTGCCGACTACCTTGTCATAGGTAGAAATGTCTTAGCTCCTCGTCTGATGTACTTGTTAGTCCACAACGTTTTAGGGCTGTGCTTGGAGGCAATAAACCTGGCCAAATCTTTGCCACTGAACCAAGCCCACGGTTGTTTTTTAAGACAAGATTAGTGTTGGGATCTCTGGGTTTCAATTTTGTCGGCACTGCAGTTCCTGAGATTGTATCACTGACAGCACATCACTAACACCCGACGAGGACAACAGCAACGACAGCTCTGATAACCCCAAATGACAATGGTGACCCCGATGCCTGATTTGGTAAGTGGCGGACTGCCCTCACCTAGGGTCACAATCTGGGATGGCAGAGAATTACGAGCTAGGGGATTCCCCCCCACTTCCCTCCCTTATAATTCCCTCGGACAGGCTGGGCGTCATATGGACATGCTGGGAAATGGAGAAAGGCGGTCCATATGAGTTTAAAAGAAGAGAAAGGGGTAACTGAGACAGAAGTAGCAGCTTTAAAAATTAGTAAAAGTAAAAACCGTAGGATGCTGCAGAGAACGGGGGTGGCTCCCCAGTGGGTGAAGCAGCATTGCACAAAGTTAGCAGAGTAGGTGAGAGAAAAAAGAAAAGGAGCCAGAAGAAATAACATAGGCAGTGGAGCACTGGGGGATCTCAAGGCCTGCTGGTAGGGTGGCAAGCTGTGCAGACACACGATATTACAAGGGTGGGAACAGGACAAAATATGAAAAGCAGTTGTTGAAACTTTGCAATAAGCCAAAATGCCGACCTCCCCCACCCAGTGTAAATCTTGAAAGACGGCAACACACTCCAAATATTAACATAACACCCAGAGTGTTGGGGCAGAAATGGAAAAGGTGGCTCTGGCAAAATTCAAAGAAGGGACCTGGGATCACTGGAATGGGGACATATGGAATGACCCAGACCAGCCACCGCCAGATGCCACGTGGACGATAGCTGACGCACTGTAAGGACCCCCATATGAAAGCCAGGCTTCAAGAAATCCTATTTTGATGCCTTGAACTGTTACCAGATTTGCCCATTACTTTGGGATGTGCTCATTTATTAGGGATATGGTTCTAGGGTCTTGGTAATACTATCAATGTGCTGCTTGTGTTACTTGTGTTTCTATGCAGAGCTGTATATCTCCCTTCTGCAAGTTCTCACCCCCAATGGAGCTATCTTGCAGGACTCAGTTTCAATGGGGCTGGGTTCCTCCAGTCACCAAATCAATCACACACACACACAGTTTAATGTGACACACCTGACCTGGCAGGGTTGATCAGCATGCACAGGCTGATACCTCATATGCCGAGAATCAGTTCATCGGAGCAACAATAAACTGAGCCAAACTGGGTCAATCAGCCTGGGTCAAGCTGATCCCCTTATGTGTTTCAAACTCAGCACGTCCCAGTCTTTAGCCTCTTGATAAGTGGACTCCACAGTATTTTTTTGGGCTTCACAGGGATCTTTAGCTTAGGTAAAAGAAGTATTGCTGCAGAGCAAGTGGGGATGGAGAAGTAGAGAAGGAAAATATACCCAGTTACTACCAGTTTTACTATAAAAGTTAGCATAAAGGATAATACAATAACATTGGTTAGTGACTAAATACACACACACACACACACACACAGAGGTAACCCCTGCTTAGCGCTCTTAATTGGTTCCTAAAAGAAAAGCATTAAGTGAAACAAGCAGTAAGTGAAATGGAGAGTATTTGACGATCCAAGATGGTGACCACAAATGTTTTTAATGACCCAAGATGGCAACCGCAAGTGTTATAACGAAACTCGCTGAGCCCTAAGAGAAATCAGGTATCAATTTAAAATGAGTGTTATAATGAAATAGACCCTGGACTTCAGAAAAGCAGACTTGGATTCTCTCAGGGAACTCATGGGCAGGTTCCTGTGGGAAGCCAGTCTGAAGGGGAGAAGAGTCCAGGAAAGCTGGACGTACTTCAGAGAAGCCTTACTGAGAGCGCAGGAACAAACCATCCCGATGTGCAGGAAAATTAGCAAGTATGGCAGAAAACCAGCTTGGCTTAGCAGGAAACTCTTCAGTAAATAAATCACAAAAAGGAAGTAAGTGCAAACTTGAACAAATAACTAGGGAGGAGTACAAGAGCATTGCTGGGGCATGCAGGGATGAAGTCAGGAAGGCCAAAGCGCAATTGGAGGTGCAGCTAGCAAGGGATGTGAAGAGGAACAAGAAAGGTTTCTACAAGTGTGTTGGTAGCAGGAGGAGGATCAGGGAAAGTGGGGGTCCCTTGCTGAATGGGGGAGGCACCCTTGTGACAGAGGATGCAGAAAAGGCTGAAGTGCTCGATGCCTTTTTTGCCTCAGTCTTCACAGACAAGTTCAGCTCCCAGACTACTGCACTGGGCAGCACGGTTTGGGGAGGAGGTGAGTAGTCTCAGTGGTGAAAGAACATGTTAAGGACTATTTAGAAAAGATGGATGTGCACAGGTCAATGGGGCCAGATGGGAAGCACCTGAGGATGCTAAAAGAGTTGGCTGATGGGATTACAGAGCCACAGGCCATCATAGTTTCATAGTTTCATAGTAGCTAGAGTCGGAAGGGACCTAGGTAGATCATCTAGTCCGACCCCCTGCCTTGGCAGGAAAGAGCCCCGGGGTCAGATGACCCCGGCAAGGTGCTCATCTAACTTCCTTTTAAAAATCCCCAGGCTAGGAGCCTGCACCACTTCCCCTGGAAGCCGGTTCCAGGCCCTAGCCGCCCTGACTGTGAAGTAGCGCCTCCTAATATCTAATCTAAACTTACCCTCCGCCAGCTTGTGACCGTTATTCCTGGTCACTCCTGGCAGCGCACGGGGGAACAGGGACTCCCCCAATACCTGCTGATCCCCCCTGACCAGTTTGTAGCAGGCCACAAGGTCCCCCCTTAACCTTCTCTTGTGGAGGCTAAACAGGTTCAGGTCCCGTAGCCTCTCCTCATAAGGCCTGCCCTGCTGACCCCTGATCATACGAGTGGCCCTCCTCTGGACTCTTTCCATATCGTCCACGTCCCTCTTGAAGTGTGGCGCCCAGAACTGGACGCAGTACTCCAGCTGCGGCCTGACCAGTGCCGCATAGAGGGGGAGGGTCACCTCCCTGGACCTGCTCGAGATGCATCTGTGGATGCATGACAGGGTACGGTTGGCCTTCTTGACTGCCTCCCCACACTGCCGGCCCATGTTCATCGTGGAGTCAATGACGACTCCAAGATCCTTTTCCGTCTCCGTGCTGGCAAGAGGGGAGTTCCCCAACCTGTAAGTGTGGTGCCGGTTCTTCCTCCCCATGTGCAACACCTTGCACTTATCAGTGTTAAACCCCATCCTATTCTCATCCGCCCACCGTTGCAACCTGTCAAGGTCAGCTTGTAGCCTATTGCACCCTTCTAGTGCACCCACATCCCCCCACATCTTAGTGTCATCAGCAAACTTGAACAGGGTGCTTTCTACCCCCTCATCCAAGTCACTGATGAAGATGTTGAACAGTGCGGGCCCGAGGACCGAGCCCTGCGGGACCCCACTGCCCACGTCCTTCCAGGTCGAGAAGAACCCATCCACTACCACCCTCTGGGTGCGGCCCTCCAACCAGTTGGCGACCCATTTGACCGTGTGGGCATCGACACCACAGCCTCCCAGCTTTTTGATGAGGACAGGGTGAGGGACAGTGTCGAAAGCCTTCCGGAAGACCAGAAAGACTACATCCACAGCAACCCCTGCGTCTAATGATTTGGTGACCTGATCGTAAAAGGCCACCAGGTTGGTCTGACAAGACCTGCCACTGATGAACCCATGTTGGTTGCCCCTGAGCATGCATTCCCCTGCAAGGCCCTCCTGGATGTGTGCCAGGATAATTTTTTCAAAGAGCTTACCCGGGATTGAGGTAAGACTAACTGGCCTGTAATTTCCCGGGTCCTCTTTTTTTCTTTGAAAACTCATGGCGATTAGGAGATGTCCCAGATCAGGGGCAGGCAAAATAAGGCCCAAAGGCTGGATTTGGCCCACCAGGCCATTCTATCCAGCCCATGGGCCCCCCCCAAATTTAGAAAATATTTATCTCCCGCAGATACCTGTCAAAGATGACAGGAGCCTGGGGCAGGAGGATCCAGCAGCCGAGCCCTGCCCCACCCTCAGCCATCTCCCTGCTTGTCTGCCTTCACACTGCTTCAGCACCACATGGCTCCTGGCGGCATCGTCAGACCATGGGAGCACGGGGCTCATGCTGGTACCCCACAGCCAGGAGCAGGAGGGCTCTGTGTGTGTGTGTGATTGCAGGGTGAGTCCCACATGCACACTTCACCATACATATGCACCTTGCACTGTCATATGAGCAGACTCCCACACCCCGTCACATATCCAGCCCACCCTCCCCCACATGCACTTTTCCCCACAAACCCCATAGCTACCCACACCCCACATATCCACATAGACACCCACATGCTCCTTCACCCCACACCTCCCACACCTATCCACTCCCCACAGACACACCCTCTCCCACACCTGACATACCCACATACCCACTGTGGCAGAAAGCCACCTTGGTTTCTCCCCAAAATCTCTGCCCTGTGATAATGTAATTAAATCTCTGTGCTATGACCAGCAGAGGCGACACACTCTTACCCTATCTCTTTAGGTCACCTGAGCTGGCTACATTCCTGAGGGAGGGGGGAAACCTGCTCCCTCTGCCTACGTGACTGGTATCGGGTACCTGGGTGAGGGGCATCTACCTCATGGGCTGGAGTCTGCCCGGCAACTAGTGGTGTATTTCAAATTGGTTGGCCGACAGCCAACCAGAGCTGGCCTCCACTGGACCAGGTGAATGAGGTCACAGGGGCTATATAAGTTAAGACTGCCCAGGAGAGGGGGAGCAGCAGCCATGCAGGGGATTCAGAGGAGCTTTACCATCTGAAACTGGCTCTCTCCCCCAAAACTCACGGGCTACAAACAGCCTGCCTTCAGAGGGAAACTTCACCTGCCTTTGGAAGATGCTTGTGAGTAAGCTACTGGAGAGCTGATTAGATATCTAGCTGGCAGTAACTCAGATGCATGATCAAAAGGCTACCTCTTTGCTCCTAAAGAGCAAAGGTTTGCTCTTTAGGATTTCTAGGATATTGCTAAACCTTGTACCCTATTTTCACCCTACCCCTGTAATCAATAAAGTTCTCCTTTGTGACCAGTGTGGGAGACTTATTGAGGAGTGGGTCTAAATTATGCCCAAGAGACCCCTTAGGTCTGTGGACTAAGGAAAACTTTCCATTTTGCCTCCGACTTGGGGAAGTGCCCCGAGTGCCTGTACTGGGTTGAGCATCTGGGTCAACTTTAGGCCTGTGTTCCCCGAGGACACAGGGCTAAGAGTGAGTCCCTTCTCAGGGTGGTGGCAGCTATGTTACCCCCAGGCTAGCGAGTGTGCTTCAGGAAGGAGGTCGGCTGGACATAAGGCACCCCTAGGGAGGCACTCGGAGCCTGGAAGGTGGTCAGGTTCAAGGAGGTGGGTGGCTTAATGCAGGAATGCCCCCTACTGGCCCGCCACACCCACAGCTCCCCACAAACCTATACACCCTCCAATTCCCCCCACAACATACAAGAGTAAGACTTCATTTTAAGTTATTGTGCAATCACCTCTATGTACACTACACAACCACATGTAAATCAGGACAAAAAAAAAAATTGAAATAAAATCAATGAATATTGCAGATGTTTATTCACTTTTTAGAATATAATTTGGTATTTTTCTGGTTCTGAGATGGCAAAACCCCTTGCTGAAAGGAGTACTTCTGGGAGCAAGGGGAGGGACTTCTGGTGGCAAAGGTTGGGGTTGGGGGGGTGGGACTTCCGATCACAAGATGGTTATGGGGGGCAGGGCATCTGTCAAGGGACGGGACTACCCCAGCAGCCCTCAACAGCTTGCCAAAACTCGGTAAGCAGACCTCCATCTGAAATAATTTACCACACCTGTCCCAGATGATTGGAAAGGGGCAAACGTAGTGCCCATCTTTAAGAAAGGGAAGGAGGAAGGATCCAGGGATCTACAGACCTGTCAGCCTCACCTCAGTCCCTGGAAAAACCATGAAGCAGATCCTCAAGGAATCCATTTCTAAGCACTTGGAGGAGAAGAAGGTGATTAGGAACAGTCAGCATGGGTTCACCAGGGGCAAGTCATGCCTGACCAACCTGATTGCCTTCTATGATGGAGTGACTGGCTCTGTGGATGTGAGAAGACCAGTGGATATGGTATACCTTCAGTTTAGTGAGGCTTTTGATATGGTCTCCCACAACATTCTTGCAGGCAAGCTAAGGAAGTGTGGGCTGGATTAATAGACTGTAAGGTGGATAGAAAACTGACTGAAGTATCGGGCTCAGAGGGTAATAATCAATGGCTTGATGTCTAGTTGGTAGCCGGTATGAAGTGCCCCAGGGGTCAGTCCTGGGGCCGGGTTTGAATGACCTGGAAGATGACACAGGGTGCACCCTCAGCAAGTTTGCAGATGACACCAAGCTGTGGGGAGCAGTAGATACTCTGGAGGGTAGGGCTAGGATTCAGAGTGACCTTGACATATTGGAGGATTGGGCCAAAAGGAATCTCATGAGGTTCAACAAGGACAAGTGCAAGGTCCTGCACATAAGACAGAGCAATCCCATGCACTGGGACAGGCTGGGGGTGACTGGCCGGTCAGCAGCTCTGCAGAAAAGGACCTGGGGGTGACAGTGGACAATAAGCTGAATATGAGCCAACAGTGTGCCCTTGTTGCCAAGAAGGCTAATGGCATCCTGGGCTGTATTGGTAGGTGTGTTGCCAGCAGGTCAAAGGAAGAAATGATAATTCCCCTCTATTCAGCACTAGTGAGGCCATATCTGAAGTACTGTGTTCAGTTTTGGGCCCCCCACTACAGAAAGGATGTGGAAAAATTGGAGAGACTCTAGTGGAGGACAGTAAAAATGGTGAGGGCTGGGGGACATGACTTGTGAGGAGAGGCTGAGGGAACTGGACTTATTTAGTTTAGAGAAAAGAAGACAGAGGTGGGATTTAATAGCAGCCTTCAACTACCTGAAGGGAGGTTGAAAAAAGGATGGAGCTGGACTGTTCTCAGTGGGACAGATGACAGAATAAGGAGCAATGGGCTCAAGTTGCAGCAAGAGAAGTTGAGGTTAGATGTTAGGAAGATAGTAAAGCACTGGAGCAGGTTACCCAGAGAGGTGATGGACTCCCCATCCCTGGAGATTTTTAAGACCTGGGTAGACAAAGCCCTGGCTGGGATGATGTAGTTGGGGCTGGTCCTGCTTTGGGCAGGGGGTTGGACTAGATGTGACCTCCTGAGGTTCCTTCACACCCTCATTTTCTATGATTTGATGATACTGAAGTATAATGTCAACATTGAGAAGGTAATGATGAAGACAAATTTGTCTAGACCAGCTTGAATTGCTCAGCAAGATGTGCTTATTTGAGAAACTTATTTTTAATACAGCCCAGAGCTGTGTTATGCATTTTAAGGATGAAGAACATAAGTCATGTTCTAAGATGGGGGCCAATATAATGGCAAGCAGTATATCTGCAAAGGATGTAAGTGCCGTGATAGAGAACCAAGTGAGTTTGAACTTGCAGTCTAATACCATAATGGAGAGGGTGAATGCAATCCCTGGTTTTATTAGCAGAAGAATTCCAACTAGAAGCAGGGAGGAAGCATTACTTCTATAGATGATAACATCTATAATGAGATGATGGGTGGAGTGGAAAGTCCAGTGCCAGTGTCCATACAGATGCTGACATTTTGGAAAGACATCAGAAAAGATCTACAAGAAGGATTTGGGGTCTGGAAAACCATCCTGATTTGGGAAAGACTAGAGAAGCTCCAATGTATTTAGTTTCTGCAAAACAAGGTCAAGTGGTGGCTTGATTATGGTTTAGAAGTACCTGGGGAAGAGATAGTTTCATAGTTTCATAGTAGCTAGAGTCGGAAGGGACCTAGGTAGATCATCTAGTCCGACCCCCTGCCTGAGCAGGAAAGAGCACCGGGGTCAGATGACCCCGGCAAGGTGCTCATCTAACTTCCTTTTAAAAATCCCCAGGCTAGGAGCCTGCACCACTTCCCCTGGAAGCCGGTTCCAGGCCCTAGCTGCCCTGACTGTGAAGTAGCGCCTCCTAATATCTAATCTAAATTTACCCTCCGCCAGCTTATGACCATTATTCCTGGTCACTCCTGGCAGCGCACGGGGGAACAGGGACTCCCCCAATACCTGCTGATCCCCCCTGACCAGTTTGTAGCAGGCCACAAGGTCCCCCCTTAACCTTCTCTTGTGGAGGCTAAACAGGTTCAGGTCCCGTAGCCTCTCCTCATAAGGCCTGCCCTGCTGACCCCTGATCATACGAGTGGCCCTCCTCTGAACTCTTTCCATATCGTCCACGTCCCTCTTGAAGTGTGGCACCCAGAACTGGACGCAGTACTCCAGCTGCGGCCTGACCAGTGCCGCATAGAGGGGGAGGATCACCTCCCTGGACCTGCTCGAGATGCATCTGTGGATGCATGACAGGGTACGGTTGGCCTTCTTGACTGCCTCCCCACACTGCCGGCCCATGTTCATCGTGGAGTCAATGACGACTCCAAGATCCTTTTCCGTCTCCGTGCTGGCAAGAGGGGAGTTCCCCAACCTGTAAGTGTGGTGCCGGTTCTTCCTCCCCATGTGCAACACCTTGCACTTATCAGTGTTAAACCCCATCCTATTCTCATCCGCCCACCGTTGCAACCTGTCAAGGTCAGCTTGCAGCCTATTGCACCCTTCTAGTGCACCCACATCCCCCCACATCTTAGTGTCATCAGCAAACTTGAACAGGGTGCTTTCTACCCCCTCATCCAAGTCACTGATGAAGATGTTGAACAGTGCGGGCCCGAGGACCGAGCCCTGCGGGACCCCACTGCCCACGTCCTTCCAGGTCGAGAAGAACCCATCCACTACCACCCTCTGGGTGCGGCCCTCCAACCAGTTGGCGACCCATTTGACCGTGTGGGCATCGACACCACAGCCTCCCAGCTTTTTGATGAGGACAGGGTGAGGGACAGTGTCGAAAGCCTTCCGGTAGACCAGAAAGACTACATCCACAGCAACCCCTGCGTCTAATGATTTGGTGACCTGATCGTAAAAGGCCACCAGGTTGGTCTGACAAGACCTGCCACTGATGAACCCATGTTGGTTGCCCCTGAGCATGCATTCCCCTGCAAGGCCCTCCTGGATGTGTGCCAGGATAATTTTTTCAAAGAGCTTACCCGGGATTGAGGTAAGACTAACTGGCCTGTAATTTCCCGGGTCCTCTTTTTTTCTTTGAAAACTCATGGCGATTAGGAGATGTCCCAGATCAGGGGCAGGCAAAATAAGGCCCAAAGGCTGGATTTGGCCCACCAGGCCATTCTATCCAGCCCATGGGCCCCCCCCAAATTTAGAAAATATTTATCTCCCGCAGATACCTGTCAAAGATGACAGGAGCCTGGGGCAGGAGGATCCAGCAGCCGAGCCCTGCCCCACCCTCAGCCATCTCCCTGCTTGTCTGCCTTCACACTGCTTCAGCACCACATGGCTCCTGGCGGCATCGTCAGACCATGGGAGCACGGGGCTCATGCTGGTACCCCACAGCCAGGAGCAGGAGGGCTCTGTGTGTGTGTGTGATTGCAGGGTGAGTCCCACATGCACACTTCACCATACATATGCACCTTGCACTGTCATATGAGCAGACTCCCACACCCCGTCACATATCCAGCCCACCCTCCCCCACATGCACTTTTCCCCACAAACCCCATAGCTACCCACACCCCACATATCCACATAGACACCCACATGCTCCTTCACCCCACACCTCCCACACCTATCCACTCCCCACAGACACACCCTCTCCCACACCTGACATACCCACATACCCACTGTGGCAGAAAGCCACCTTGGTTTCTCCCCAAAATCTCTGCCCTGTGATAATGTAATTAAATCTCTGTGCTATGACCAGCAGAGGCGACACACTCTTACCCTATCTCTTTAGGTCACCTGAGCTGGCTACATTCCTGAGGGAGGGGGGAAACCTGCTCCCTCTGCCTACGTGACTGGTATCGGGTACCTGGGTGAGGGGCATCTACCTCATGGGCTGGAGTCTGCCCGGCAACTAGTGGTGTATTTCAAATTGGTTGGCCGACAGCCAACCAGAGCTGGCCTCCACTGGACCAGGTGAATGAGGTCACAGGGGCTATATAAGTTAAGACTGCCCAGGAGAGGGGGAGCAGCAGCCATGCAGGGGATTCAGAGGAGCTTTACCATCTGAAACTGGCTCTCTCCCCCAAAACTCACGGGCTACAAACAGCCTGCCTTCAGAGGGAAACTTCACCTGCCTTTGGAAGATGCTTGTGAGTAAGCTACTGGAGAGCTGATTAGATATCTAGCTGGCAGTAACTCAGATGCATGATCAAAAGGCTACCTCTTTGCTCCTAAAGAGCAAAGGTTTGCTCTTTAGGATTTCTAGGATATTGCTAAACCTTGTACCCTATTTTCACCCTACCCCTGTAATCAATAAAGTTCTCCTTTGTGACCAGTGTGGGAGACTTATTGAGGAGTGGGTCTAAATTATGCCCAAGAGACCCCTTAGGTCTGTGGACTAAGGAAAACTTTCCATTTTGCCTCCGACTTGGGGAAGTGCCCCGAGTGCCTGTACTGGGTTGAGCATCTGGGTCAACTTTAGGCCTGTGTTCCCCGAGGACACAGGGCTAAGAGTGAGTCCCTTCTCAGGGTGGTGGCAGCTATGTTACCCCCAGGCTAGCGAGTGTGCTTCAGGAAGGAGGTCGGCTGGACATAAGGCACCCCTAGGGAGGCACTCGGAGCCTGGAAGGTGGTCAGGTTCAAGGAGGTGGGTGGCTTAATGCAGGAATGCCCCCTACTGGCCCGCCACACCCACAGCTCCCCACAAACCTATACACCCTCCAATTCCCCCCACAACATACAAGAGTAAGACTTCATTTTAAGTTATTGTGCAATCACCTCTATGTACACTACACAACCACATGTAAATCAGGACAAAAAAAAAAATTGAAATAAAATCAATGAATATTGCAGATGTTTATTCACTTTTTAGAATATAATTTGGTATTTTTCTGGTTCTGAGATGGCAAAACCCCTTGCTGAAAGGAGTACTTCTGGGAGCAAGGGGAGGGACTTCTGGTGGCAAAGGTTGGGGTTGGGGGGGTGGGACTTCCGATCACAAGATGGTTATGGGGGGCAGGGCATCTGTCAAGGGACGGGACTACCCCAGCAGCCCTCAACAGCTTGCCAAAACTCGGTAAGCAGACCTCCATCTGAAATAATTTACCACACCTGTCCCAGATGATTGGAAAGGGGCAAACGTAGTGCCCATCTTTAAGAAAGGGAAGGAGGAAGGATCCAGGGATCTACAGACCTGTCAGCCTCACCTCAGTCCCTGGAAAAACCATGAAGCAGATCCTCAAGGAATCCATTTCTAAGCACTTGGAGGAGAAGAAGGTGATTAGGAACAGTCAGCATGGGTTCACCAGGGGCAAGTCATGCCTGACCAACCTGATTGCCTTCTATGATGGAGTGACTGGCTCTGTGGATGTGAGAAGACCAGTGGATATGGTATACCTTCAGTTTAGTGAGGCTTTTGATATGGTCTCCCACAACATTCTTGCAGGCAAGCTAAGGAAGTGTGGGCTGGATTAATAGACTGTAAGGTGGATAGAAAACTGACTGAAGTATCGGGCTCAGAGGGTAATAATCAATGGCTTGATGTCTAGTTGGTAGCCGGTATGAAGTGCCCCAGGGGTCAGTCCTGGGGCCGGGTTTGAATGACCTGGAAGATGACACAGGGTGCACCCTCAGCAAGTTTGCAGATGACACCAAGCTGTGGGGAGCAGTAGATACTCTGGAGGGTAGGGCTAGGATTCAGAGTGACCTTGACATATTGGAGGATTGGGCCAAAAGGAATCTCATGAGGTTCAACAAGGACAAGTGCAAGGTCCTGCACATAAGACAGAGCAATCCCATGCACTGGGACAGGCTGGGGGTGACTGGCCGGTCAGCAGCTCTGCAGAAAAGGACCTGGGGGTGACAGTGGACAATAAGCTGAATATGAGCCAACAGTGTGCCCTTGTTGCCAAGAAGGCTAATGGCATCCTGGGCTGTATTGGTAGGTGTGTTGCCAGCAGGTCAAAGGAAGAAATGATAATTCCCCTCTATTCAGCACTAGTGAGGCCATATCTGAAGTACTGTGTTCAGTTTTGGGCCCCCCACTACAGAAAGGATGTGGAAAAATTGGAGAGACTCTAGTGGAGGACAGTAAAAATGGTGAGGGCTGGGGGACATGACTTGTGAGGAGAGGCTGAGGGAACTGGACTTATTTAGTTTAGAGAAAAGAAGACAGAGGTGGGATTTAATAGCAGCCTTCAACTACCTGAAGGGAGGTTGAAAAAAGGATGGAGCTGGACTGTTCTCAGTGGGACAGATGACAGAATAAGGAGCAATGGGCTCAAGTTGCAGCAAGAGAAGTTGAGGTTAGATGTTAGGAAGATAGTAAAGCACTGGAGCAGGTTACCCAGAGAGGTGATGGACTCCCCATCCCTGGAGATTTTTAAGACCTGGGTAGACAAAGCCCTGGCTGGGATGATGTAGTTGGGGCTGGTCCTGCTTTGGGCAGGGGGTTGGACTAGATGTGACCTCCTGAGGTTCCTTCACACCCTCATTTTCTATGATTTGATGATACTGAAGTATAATGTCAACATTGAGAAGGTAATGATGAAGACAAATTTGTCTAGACCAGCTTGAATTGCTCAGCAAGATGTGCTTATTTGAGAAACTTATTTTTAATACAGCCCAGAGCTGTGTTATGCATTTTAAGGATGAAGAACATAAGTCATGTTCTAAGATGGGGGCCAATATAATGGCAAGCAGTATATCTGCAAAGGATGTAAGTGCCGTGATAGAGAACCAAGTGAGTTTGAACTTGCAGTCTAATACCATAATGGAGAGGGTGAATGCAATCCCTGGTTTTATTAGCAGAAGAATTCCAACTAGAAGCAGGGAGGAAGCATTACTTCTATAGATGATAACATCTATAATGAGATGATGGGTGGAGTGGAAAGTCCAGTGCCAGTGTCCATACAGATGCTGACATTTTGGAAAGACATCAGAAAAGATCTACAAGAAGGATTTGGGGTCTGGAAAACCATCCTGATTTGGGAAAGACTAGAGAAGCTCCAATGTATTTAGTTTCTGCAAAACAAGGTCAAGTGGTGGCTTGATTATGGTTTAGAAGTACCTGGGGAAGAGATAGTTTCATAGTTTCATAGTAGCTAGAGTCGGAAGGGACCTAGGTAGATCATCTAGTCCGACCCCCTGCCTGAGCAGGAAAGAGCACCGGGGTCAGATGACCCCGGCAAGGTGCTCATCTAACTTCCTTTTAAAAATCCCCAGGCTAGGAGCCTGCACCACTTCCCCTGGAAGCCGGTTCCAGGCCCTAGCTGCCCTGACTGTGAAGTAGCGCCTCCTAATATCTAATCTAAATTTACCCTCCGCCAGCTTATGACCATTATTCCTGGTCACTCCTGGCAGCGCACGGGGGAACAGGGACTCCCCCAATACCTGCTGATCCCCCCTGACCAGTTTGTAGCAGGCCACAAGGTCCCCCCTTAACCTTCTCTTGTGGAGGCTAAACAGGTTCAGGTCCCGTAGCCTCTCCTCATAAGGCCTGCCCTGCTGACCCCTGATCATACGAGTGGCCCTCCTCTGAACTCTTTCCATATCGTCCACGTCCCTCTTGAAGTGTGGCGCCCAGAACTGGACGCAGTACTCCAGCTGCGGCCTGACCAGTGCCGCATAGAGGGGGAGGATCACCTCCCTGGACCTGCTCGAGATGCATCTGTGGATGCATGACAGGGTACGGTTGGCCTTCTTGACTGCCTCCCCACACTGCCGGCCCATGTTCATCGTGGAGTCAATGACGACTCCAAGATCCTTTTCCGTCTCCGTGCTGGCAAGAGGGGAGTTCCCCAACCTGTAAGTGTGGTGCCGGTTCTTCCTCCCCATGTGCAACACCTTGCACTTATCAGTGTTAAACCCCATCCTATTCTCATCCGCCCACCGTTGCAACCTGTCAAGGTCAGCTTGCAGCCTATTGCACCCTTCTAGTGCACCCACATCCCCCCACATCTTAGTGTCATCAGCAAACTTGAACAGGGTGCTTTCTACCCCCTCATCCAAGTCACTGATGAAGATGTTGAACAGTGCGGGCCCGAGGACCGAGCCCTGCGGAACCCCACTGCCCACGTCCTTCCAGGTCGAGAAGAACCCATCCACTACCACCCTCTGGGTGCGGCCCTCCAGCCAGTTGGCGACCCATTTGACCGTGTGGGCATCGACACCACAGTCTCCCAGCTTTTTGATGAGGACAGGGTGAGAGACAGTGTCGAAAGCCTTCCGGAAGTCCAAAAAGACTACATCCACAGCAACCCCTGCGTCTAATGATTTGGTGACCTGATCGTAAAAGGCCACCAGGTTGGTCTGACAAGACCTGCCACTGATGAACCCATGTTGGTTGCCCCTGAGCATGCATTCCCCCGCAAGGCCCTCCTGGATGTGTGCCAGGATAATTTTTTCAAAGAGCTTACCCGGGATTGAGGTAAGACTAACTGGCCTGTAATTTCCCGGGTCCTCTTTTTTTCCCTTTTTGAAGATAGGGACCACATTGGCCCTCTTCCAGTCCTCCGGCACCTCGCCAGAGCACCACGAGTGCTCATAGAGCCGCGCCAGGGGTCCCGCAATGACGTCGGCCAGTTCCTGTAGAACCCTAGGGTGAAGATCATCCGGACCAGCGGACTTGAACACGTCCAGCCTCTCCAGAAGTACCCTCACTAACTCCTCGCTAACCCCTGGCCCAGGCGTGTCTCTCTCGGGGCCCGAGGGGGGCCCAGCAGGGAGGTGGCTGAACTGGTCCCTATTTAGGAAGACAGAGGCAAAGAAATCATTAAATATGTTAGCTTTGTCATCTGGCGTGATGACTAAGTTGCCCATCGTGTCCTGCAGGGGCCCCACATTACCCGGGACCCTCTTTTTACCCACTATGTATTTGAAGAAGGACTTCTTATTGTCCTTAATCCGGGAAGCTAGTCCTATCTCCATCTCTGCCTTGGCCCTCCTGACTGCCCCCCTACATCCTCGGGCGACTGTAACATAGTCCTTCTTGGTGATGACCCCATCTCTCCATTGGTATATAACGCTATAATCAAGAGGAAGAAAAGGAAAATTAAGACACAAAGGCTGGAAGCTGAAGCTAGATCAGTCCAGAGTAGGAAAATAATGCAGATATTTAACCACAAGTGTGATTAATTATTGGAACAAATAACTGGAAACACTAATAGCTTCCTTTTTAAAGACACATAATAAAGCTTATGAGTTTATCCAGAAATTCTTGGGGAAGGATCCGTGCTGTGCTCTGAGTCAGAACACGCGATCAGAAGGGCCCTGGCTAGCCTTGGTGTTAAGTGCTGGGCGTGTCTACCCATGCTCATTTACTGTGGAGTAACCAAAATCACTGCATGGCATAGGCACCCATCTACACGTGCATGCCCGTGCAGCACAGTGAAAAAGGCAACTTACGCTGACCTGAGTGTAGTTTTGATACTGGCATGATGCAGGGATCGAATTTAAGCCCGATTACTTACTGCGCTTCAAGGCATGTGTAGACGCCGTACTGCGCAGTAACACAGACTACACGCAGCATGAATGTGCTTTAATGCCTGCCTGTGAATGTAGACGCCAGCCTATTCCCACTTACTGTGCAGTAAATTTAAGCTGCTGTAAATACACTTGTAGACATGCCCGTTGAGTTTCATTTTGCTTTGATTATAAAAGTAAAATAAGTACAACCCATCCTATCCCCCGCCTATTTAGAAGACAAATCTGACACTGCTTCCTTCCCCTGTTGAACTAGAAGGCACAGCCACAAAACTGTTTAAGCAGCAGCTGTATTCTAGGCAGATGCTGAGATGACAGCAGACCTGTGGGTGAGTTCATTTTATTTCAGAGTTGAGCTTCTCAAAAAAGATTTGCCTAAGGGTTTCAAGGGGTTTCTCTTCCTTTTTTTTTTTGGTAATAGATGGTTCACTGGTGTAACACGTACAGAAAATGCATTAGCATTTTGTACTGCAAAGTGTGCTATTTATACAGCAAACTATGTTGCTGTAAAACATGGTTTTAGTTTAACTATGATTGTCTATTTCTTTTTTTGGTTTGTATCTGCTTTGCTGTATATATATTCCTGTTCTATATGCTTGCTGTGTATCTATGACCTCTCTCCTCTGGCTTGGTGATTTCAAGAGAAACTGCAAGTACGTAGATACCTGAGGCAAATCAGCCCTTAGGTTTAGAAATCACCCTAACCCCCTGCTCTTTACTGTAAGCAGGAAACCTGGCTTCTCATCACAAGCAAGGGGCGATCAGACCCCCCACCTAATTGGCTGAATTGGGCATTGTTCTTTTTAAAAATGAATTGGCTAAGAAGAAAGACTGAAAACCTTTAAAGCCATAGTTGGAAAAGCTTGTGCGATGCCACACCAGTAATATAGGAGCAACTCAACTGAGGCTTAGCCTCTTTCCCCTGGGACCACTGAGAGCTGAAAAGCTGAATTGGGAGCCGGAGCAACTGGTCCCTCCCCTTCACTGGAGAAGCAAGCTGAAGCTATGTGATGGGAAAGCCTCAGGTACAAGGAAAGAAAGTCAGTGTCAGGGTTTGAGACCCCTATTCCCTGCCCCTTCTTTCCCTTTTTCTTTTCCTTGATTTTCAGTGGGATGATACCATAGGGGTATTAATCCCTGGAGCGTGCTGACCAAGGTTAGAGCCTGGCACTTTTGCTGGCAGATTTGGGCCAGGATGGCACCTGGCACAGTTTGGGCCAGGGTGAGAAGCCTGGCAGTTTGTTGCTGACGAGGGTCCAGAGTCCCTTGATTTAATAAGCCAATCTAAGAATCCCAGCCAGAGAATGGGGGACCTGTGGAGCTATAATGCCTACTATTAGTCTACAGCCTGACTCCCCTAAGCACTTGAAACTGCATACACACACACACCGGAGACTTAAGTGAAGTTAGATAACAAGAATGTATTGTAATGGAAATGGCAAAAACAAGCATGTGAACTTGACAGGTTAACAGGTTATTAACATAAATACATGGTGTCTATGGACACGACACTACAGGCAGTTTGAGTCACACAAGGGCGGGATGGCTCTGACCTGTGCTCAGACACTTGCTCCCTGATCTGATGCAGTCCGTCCGTGGACTGGAGCTGCCCTTGCTCCCTCCTTCTCCCTAACCCTAACCCGGACCCCTTTAGGGAACTTGGCTCTCCACTACTGAGGTTGGGGTAATACTTTGCCATCCTTCTGGTGATCTTGCAGGTTAGTCTCCTGGGCTAAGACCCAATTCCCAAGCTAATTCTCCCAGGGCTAAGACCCAATTCCTCCTCATAGTCTTCATCAGGGCAACAACCCAGACTCACACCCCAACTTGTGATCACCTTCTGCAGGCAGACATTCTCTCATCATACCTCAGACCCCCGCATCCACAGAAGCACTCCACAGTTATACCTCATAGATTTCATAGATTTCATAGACATCAGGGCTGGAAGGGACCTCGGGAGATCATCGAGTCCAGCCCCCCGCCCAAAGGACAGGAAGTCAGCCGGGGTCATAGGATCCCAGCAAGATAAGCATCCAATTTACTCTTGAAGGTGTTCAATGAAGGTGCTTGAACCACCTCCGCTGGCAGACTGCTCCAGACCTGGGGGGCTCGGACAGTAAAGAAATTCTTCCTTATGTCCAGCCTGAAACGGTCTTGCAGGAGTTTGTGACCGTTCGACCTCGTCATCCCTTGGGGCCCTCTGGTGAACAAACGTTCCCCCAGATCCTGGTGGTCACCCCTGATAAACTTATAGGTGGCCATCAGATCACCCCTGAGCCTGCGCTTTTCCAGGCTAAAGAGTCCCATGGCTCTCAGCCTGTCATCGTAAGATCTGTTTTCCTGACCCCTGATCATGCGCGTGGCTCTCCTCTAGACTCTCTCAAGCTTCTCCACATCCTTTTTGAATTGTGCAGCCCAAAACTGGACGCAGTACTCCAGCTGCGGCCTCCCCAAGGCCGAGTACAAGGGGAGAATGATGTCCCGGGATTTGCTCGAGAAGCATCTATGGATGCAAGCCAGCATTTTGGTTGCTTTACTACCCGCAGCATCGCATTGCAGGCTCATGTTCATCTTGTGGTCAATGATGACCCCCAAGTCTTTTTCTTCTGTAGTGCTATCCAACGTAGCACTGCCGAGCCTATAAGGATGCTGCAGGTTTTTCTTCCCAAGGTGGAGAACCTTGCATTTTTCGGTGTTAAACACCATCAGGTTCTCGTCCGACCATTTGCTGAGCTTGTCCAGGTCAGCCTGGATCACCCGCCTATCTTCTGGCGTGGATGCTTTGCCCCAAAGTTTGGTGTCATCAGTGAACTTGGCCAGTCCACCCCTGACTCCAATGTCCACATCGTTAATGAAGATGTTGAACAGGATGGGTCCCAGGACAGAGCCTTGAGGGACCCCACTGGTCACAGGGCACCACGATGAGTGACTGCCATCAATCACAACCCTCTGGGTCCGACCACGGAGCCGGTTTCCCAGCCAGCGGATCGTGGTGGAGCCAAGGCCACAACTGGGCAGTTTGGCCAAGAGGTGATCATGGGATACCAGATCAAAAGCTTTTTTGAAGTCAAGATATATGACATCAATCTCTTCTCCCTTGTCCAGGTGATAGGTCACCTGGTCATAGAAGGAAATGAGATTGGTCAAACAAGACCCACCCGCAACAAACCCGTGCTGGCTATCCCTTAGGATGTTAGCCTGGGCCAGTCCCTCAAGGATGGCCTCCTTAATAAACTTTTCTAAGATCTTCCCCAGGATAGAAGTCAGGCTAATGGGCCTGTAGTTAGCCAGATCCACTCTCCTCCCTTTCTTGAAGATAGGCACCACATTGGCCTTCTTCCAGTCTTCGGGCACTACACCAGCGCGCCAGGAGTTTTCAAAGACCTGTGCCAGGGGCTGGGCTATGACGCTCACCAGCTCCTTGAGTACCCTGGGGTGCAGATTGTCAGGGCCGGCTGACTTGAAGGTATCCAGCTTCTCAAGGTGTTCCTTCACGAGGTCAGCATTGATGGAGGGTAGGGGATCCCCCTCACCCAGATTTCCCTGTCCCATAGCAGGCATGGGCGTCCCATGTGACTGATGAAAGACTGACGCAAAGTACCTATTTAATAGGTTGGCTTTTTGCTGGGCGTCAGTTGTCAGTTGCCCCATCTGGTTTAGCAGGGGTCCAGCGTTGCCCTTGCTTTTCCTCCGGCTCCCCACATATCTGAAAAAGGACTTTTTGTTGTCCTTGATGCTTGAAGCTAGTTGGAGTTCAGTTGCAGCCTTGGCTTTCCTGGTTTGCTCCCTGCAGGACTGGACCAGTGCAGAATAATCCTCCTTGGAGGTGAATCCCGTCTTCCATCCTTTGTAGGCTTTCCTTTTTAGCCGCAGGAGGTCCGTTAGGTCCCTGGAGAGCCAGGGGGGCTGCTGTGCCTTCTTACTGCCTTTCCTCTATGTTGGAATAGATTTAGCTTGTGCACTGAGGATCGCTTCCTTGAGAAGCAACCACTCTTCTTGAACTCCCATCTCCCTGGGGTCATGGTCCCTGAGGGCCTGACCGACAAGCCGCTTGAGCTTGTCAAAGTCGGCTTTTCTGAAGTCAAGGACTTCTGTGTTGCTGACTGACTTGCCAGCTTTACGGCGGATGGTGAAGGTGATCAGCTCGTGGTCGCTGTCACCCAGCTTCCCATCGATCACTAGGTCGCCGATTAGGTCGTCCCCCACAGCCAGTACCAGGTCGAGCAGCGCTTTGCCTCTCGTTGGCCCATAGACTTCTTGAGTCAGGTAGAGGTCATCCACGCATGAGAGAAAGCTTTGCGACCGCTCCGATTTTGCTGAGTGATCCTCCCACGAGATGTCCGGGTAACTGAAGTTACCCATGACAACCAAGGTCCTGGAGCAAGTGGCCTCAGTGAGTTCCCGGGCGAACTCCTGGTCAAGCTCAGGACTTTGAGTGGGAGGTCTGTAGTAGACTCCCACCATTGTGTCCCCTGTGCCATATTCCCCACGAATTTTTACCCAGATGGCCTCTAGCTGTCCATGCCGGTCGCCAACATCAGCTTGCAGGGACATGTAGCTTTTCTTCACATAGAGAGCAGTAGTCCCCCCATCCCCCAGTGGGCTTAGTTTAAAGCCCGGTGGAGCAGGTCAGCCAGCCTGGCTGAGAAGAGCCTCCTCCACAGGAGGGAGAGGTGGAGTGATGCCCACACTCACACCAAGTGATGCCCACACTCACACACCACACACAGACCCACAGATGCAAACTCCTTCCTTCTTAGTGGTCCCACCATGCCTGCCAATCACTTGAATGTGCAATTAATTGGCCAGGAGCAGTGCCAGTCATGCATCAATCAACCTTATAAGCAATCAACTATCAAATCACCTGAGAAGGTGAGCAGCTCACTATAGTTACAGTTTGCACCACTGCTAGGATCTCTACTGAGCTTGCTGCGCTCAGTGAAATAGGCCATGATATCATCGGAGTCAAAAGCTCACGAAGCCCAGAACCTTCTCCCCCAACTCCTAGTCAAAGCAAGCCTTACATCCACAAGCAGTTTTTCAATCACCAATACCCCTGGGGAAGTCAAGGCCAAAACTGGGGCATGCAGGCAGCAGATCGCAGCTGCACTGCACTGCCGTCACTGCTGCAAGATCCCAGCCCCGGAGCAGCTCCTTGCCCAGCTGGGTGCCCTGCCAGTGCTGCTGGGGCCAGTCTCCATGGAAACCCTGGCCCCGTGCTGTCATGGCCCCGGTGCTTCTGGAGTCTCCATGGTCACTGGCTGCAGCAACACAGGCAGGTGCTGCTGGGAAATAGAGTGCACCACAGGCCCTATCTGGCCTTCAGGCTGGACTTTGACTGCACCAGACCTAGGCACTGAGCACAGAAATATTTTATGGCAAACCAACAGGCAACACTCGTGAAGCAGGAAATGGGGTAAACCCCTTGCTATGAACCCGAGAAACTGTCCCAGCTGGGAGAGAACTCACTTGAGCATGCCTGGGGGGGACCACATGGCCGTAGGTGCATCAGGAAAAAGGTCTAGGGACAACCTGCGGATGGGGCAGGCCTCCTAGGGCACAGGGTCATGTACTCAGAGGATCCCATCCTTATTGACCCAGTGGACCAGCAGGGCAGTTTAAGAGAGAGCCAGAAGATGGGCTGGCATTTGGCGTCCCCTGGAAAGGGGCGAGTACACCACAGGCAGAGAGCTGTACAATCCGCATGGAGAGGTGGGACTGGGTGGCCAAACCAATGAATCCCACAGAAGCTGGGACAAGCCTTAAGTGAAGATCTAACTGACAGAGAGAGATAAGTGCAGCGGGCAGCTGGGTGAGGAAGAGGCCAGTCTGCCAGTTCTGGGCATGGGCAGAGGTGGCATCCATACCCGAGGCACCCGGGGAAGGCGCAGCAATGCGGGGCATTTTGAGCAGATTCTGGCAGGCAGTCAGGAGGCCAGACATGAATGAATCTGAGAGATACTCCAAAAAAATTGCCAGGATCAGGCAAGAAACAAGAAGGAAATGAATTTATGGACTGTGAATGAATTTATAGAAACGACCAAGAAATAGGAAGGGAATTAATTTATGAATGAATTTATAGGCATGATTAGGAAGCACAAAGTAAACTAATTATAGGTTTTGAATCAATTTGGGGAGGCAAATGGGAAATCCATAAATGAATTAACTGATAGACTAATGGAAGTAATTTGGGGACTCTGCGAGTGAGTGTGCCTAATGTTATGTGTATGAATAACGAATCAACTTAACACCTGAATATTGATTTTGTGAGGGAAGAGACCAGAGGAGTTGACCAAAGACATAAGGAATATGGAGGGAACCCAGAGAGAGAGGCCCCAGACAGGAACCCTAATGTAGGACCATTGGCGACACATAGGGGGTGTGTGCGGGTGCACTTGCACCTCCAGAGCATAGCAGTGCGCCCCCTTCAGGTGGTCACCACTTGCAGCTGCCCTCCCTTGCCACCAACACCACTGGCGGCATCTGTGGGCAGTCCATAATCTCTATTGGCTGCTGCCGCCGCTGCTGGCTGCCTCTACGGGTGGTCGCTGACCAATGGCCAGCGCTCACCACCCTTCCTCCCTCCCTGCCGTCAACAATGTTGTGGCTGCCTGTGGCAGGTCCCCACTTGCCTCTGCTACATTCCCACCTGCAGGAGCTCGCTGTGCGCCCCCAGCCTCCATGGGCATGCGGCATTCATGGGTGACAATCTTTCACCACAGACCAAAGAGCAAAGGGACCAGGTGTAGGGGAAGTAGAGCCCTGCAGAAGAACCAGTGGCCCAGCCAGATGGACCATTGCCCAAGGGATCATCTAACTTCCCCAAGAAAACCAAAACATCAAGGTATGGCAAGTGTAACCTGGGCAGTACTCCAAGAAGTACCCCCTCTCCAATTGAAGGGATCAGAGCAGGTGCACAAGCACTGTGGGAGGTGTAGGGACTCCCCTCCCCCTATAGAGCAGAGCCAGACCACCAGTGGGGACTTAACCATATACCTTTTAATGAGAGAACAGTACTGGGAACATAACTAGTATGACCCAGGGGGTATAGAGGGCGCCCTGAGAGGCAGGATTCAACAAAGGTTAGACACTTACAATTGTAGACATATTCATCCAGTTGACAAAAGACAGGGTTAACAAAATATGAAACACAGACAGCAGAGCAAACAATGCTGGTGGGCAAAATATACAAGGTACAAAATACAAAATGTCAAAGAACAAGGAGTATAGGCTTAGGTACCTGGAGAGGGGGGAAAACACAGTGACCACTTTCCACTGCAACAAGAATTTCTCCCTGTCACTTCACTCACCCCAAGGCATCCCAGCTAGGACTTGAACTCAGCTCTCCCACATGGAGGGGGGCAGAAACTCTACCACACAGTCACCAGCTGTGGGACTGCTGGGGTCTTGACCTTCCCGGACCCCTGGCCTCATGTCGAGCTGCATGGCCTCTTGCTGGAGGAGCTGGAAGCAGAGCTGGGAACCCCTCAGGTCCTTGCTGGATCTGGGGAGCCTCTCGTAGGGGATCCTGGAGCCCAGTGGGAGCCTCTCCTGCCGGCCGCACACCGCGCTGCTGAGGGTCCCACTGCTGCCTGCAAGTCCTGCTCCTTCAGGCTCTCCTGGCGCACTGCTCCTGCTCCACTGGCTCAGCTCTTGCCAGCTCTGTGAGGCTCCTTCCTTGTGGTGCCTCACTGGTCTCCCCTGAGTCAGCCCATGCTGCCCCTTTTATCCCCCTCCAGGTGACCCAAGGGAGCAATCAGGGGACATGAGGGTGAGTCTCTGGGGCCTGATGGGTGATGAAAGGGAACCCCAAGCCCTTCAAAACCACTGGGCTAAATCACTACCAGCTAGCCTGTCACACAAGCAAGCGAGGGGGTGAGGCAAAGGTCAGACGGGTCCCAACACAGCGGTGCCCTAAAGAAGCACACATGCTTACAGCTCGGCACAGTGGGTCTGACTCATGGCTCTCCAGGATATAAGCTGCTGGTGGCAGTGCTGCCAGTCGTCTTTTGCCCACTAGTCTGAGCTGGGAAGTGGAAAACATGGTTTCTAAGGCAATTCCAATCCAGATGCCCTGCTTCCCAGAGTACCCTCAGCACCAGGCTAGAGGCTTGGTGGGAGCACCCTCTACCTCTCCTCTTGATGCTGGATCCTGGGGAACACACAAGTGCAGGTCCATGGGTGCAGAAAGAGAGAAAGTAGAAGGGAACCTTGCTCTGTACCCAGGGTGGGGACACTTGTTAGGGAGAGGGGAGTCATGTTTTACATGTGTTTTACATCAGGCGGTTTGTGCACTCATGCTCCTGGAATGACACATTCCATTTCTCCCCTCCCAAAAGCTCTTTGCTTTGGAAACTGCCCTTGGCTTCATTCAAAAGAATAAAAATATTTTCTTGAACAGAAAACAAACCATTTCCTTTATGAGTCAGCAGGAGCAGCTCCGAAACAGGCGATTTTTTTAGCTTGGCAAGTTTATTTTCTTTCTTCTTTCTTTTTCTTGGAACTACCTGTCGCAGAACCCCAACAGTGTTTACTTGCAAAACTCAAAACCCCAGCCACAACCTTGCAAAACTCAGTCCCTGAGTACCTCATCTGTGGACACACCAATGAGGTAGCACATGTGTAGCTATAGAGACCATTCCTCACCTTGCACATACCTGGGGAAGGGAGCGACTTAGGAGGATGCAGTCCCTCTGCATATTTATTCCTGGAAGCAGCAGCAAGCACAAGATGCCCCTTCACAAGCAGCCTTCACGTGGCAGCATACTTACTATTTGGGACACCCGGGGGCTGCTTCAGGGAATAGGCATGATGCAGACTGGATATGTGGGAGGACTCGAGAGTTGGCCTGCAGTGAGAGGAGGATAGCTGCAAGCACGGGAGTAGTTCTTGATAGCGGCACAGTTTGCTCCGGGCTCAATCCAACAATCATCCAAGTTTGTAAGTTTTAGGCTGTCTTATGGTTTTATTGTTGCCAGTGGCATTGAATCCCAAGCAGGGCGAGTTTCGATCCTGGCTCAGAACCCATGCGCCCTGTTGGGCTGTTAATAAGACTTCAATTGGCTTTATGTTGGGACCATCTCATCTTCCCTGTCACCCTCACTTGCCCACACAGGACATGTCTGCACCAGTGGGGACCAACCTTTCTGGCAGGCATGCCATACATTACCCTCACAGCCTGGCCAAACACCACTTTAATGCCCTTCCCCTGCCTGATCTGCTGCTCTTCTTACTGCTTCCTGCCCCATCTGCTACCATGCTGCCTGTCCCCTCTCCAGTCTGCTGTGTGCCACACACAGATGCTGCCCATCCTACTTGCAGAGCATACCCTGAACATACCCTGCCCATCTTAGCCCTTTCACACCTTCTAAAACTGGAAATCACAGAAAATGAGGGCTGGAAGGGATTGCAGGACGTAACATCTAGTCCAACCTCCTACTCAAAGCAAGGCCAGCCTCAACTAGATCATCCCAAGCAAGGCTTTCTTGAGCTGGGCCTTAAAAACCTCCAAGGCTGGTGATTCCACCACCTCTCTACGTAGCCCGTTCTGGTGCTTTACCACCCTCCTGAAATGCAGTGGTGAAGCCAAGCTGGGGACTGAGGAGGAAGGGTAGAGGGTCACTGCCTGTTTCTGAGCCCTCTGTTTTCCACGTGCTGAAATTCAGCTCTGTGGGCAGTTGCCCTACCTCATTTCTGGGTTTTGTGCTTGCGAACTGGATCAGGTAGGTGAGACAAGGTGGGGGTGTCCATCTGTGGACACACCAATGAGGTAGCACATGTGTAGCTATAGAGACCATTCCTCACCTTGCACATGGGGAAGGGAGCAACTTAGGAGGATGCAGTCCCTCTGCATATTTATTCCTGGAAGCAGCAGCAAGCACAAGATGCCCCTTCACAAGCAGCCTTCACGTGGCAGCATACTTACTATTTGGGAGCCTCTCCTCTTCTGAGCTCTAGTACAAGTAGATGTAACACTACATAATATTAGTGGAGGGCTTTGCTTTCCAGTCACCTTGGCCTTGGTAAGGGGTTTGCAGTAAGGATTGCACTAAAAACTGAGGCAGCTTCTGCTAATGGGGATGGATAAAGTTAGCTGAAGGCTGTGCATGGAAGAGTGTCTGTAGGTTAGAGGACGGAAAGAAGGGAAGGAGGGAGGAGGTGTAGACAGGCTCCAGTTCAGCCTGCATTGCTGATTTGACATTCCCAGGCAAGGTGTGAGGGTGGAAACAGATATCACCTTTCATCACCTTTGTGCTGCCATAAACATATTTATAGCAGCAAAACGCAACAGCAGATAGACATCCAGACCTTTGGTCATGCCCTTATCTGGCTATGACAAAAGGCACTATTGTGCTGCCTTCTTGCAGCAAATGTCTATTTGCTTCATGGCAGGAGGCTGGCAGCTGGAGTTTCCCAAATTCTGCCTCTGCTGTGGGGATGGGCTCCTGGCACTTGAAGGGCCTGGTCCTGCACACCGCGGGAACTCCTGTGCAGGATCAGGCCCCTGAAGCCCAAGCAGTGCCTCAGAGATGAATTGCTGAGGGACATGCCCTCGGCAATTCCCAAGGCCCATCTCTGGGCATGGGGGACCACCAGGGTGCTCCACTTCCAGAGACTCACCCCAAAGATTGCCAGGGGCACATCTCTGTACGCAGAGAAACCTGACTTGCTCCACTTCCAGAGGCATGCTTTAGAGACTGCCAGGGACACATCTCTGTAAGCGGGAAAAGCTGGGACACTCCGGTGTGGTCCACCAGTCTGCTGATTGTCAGTCCCAGCGCAAGGACTGTACCGAAGCATCCTGGCTTTCCCCATTTCCAGAGCCACACCCCTGACCATCTTCAGGTGCCCCAAGCATTTCCAGGGAAGCATCTCTGGAAGTGGGGAACACATTGTCCTTTATTTCACAAGCTGAATGGGCAGGACAACAGGCAATACATGGTTCCAGATCATGTGTGGGGATGCATCCCAGAATGGCTGATGTGCTTCATTTGGCAACATCTGTTTCTAGATTATGCCAGCTCAGGTCGGCAGGTCCTACTGATGGCAGAACAGCTACCCATGGCTGCTCCTGTAGGGAAGGACTCTGCCATCCTCCTGGGTGTGGGCTTGCTCTCTGAACACATGGGGGATGCTGAGCTGGCAATGACAGGCATGGTCAGGGCTGTCAGATATGCAGGACTGTTAGGTGAGGAGGGTATCTTCCCCTGAAAGGGTGCTTGGGTTAGGGTTAGGGAGGCAGCACAGCTCCACGAGCATCCTTCCCTCTGGCCGTGGTGGTGTAGCTGTGTTGCAGATACAGCTGAGTGGGCTAGGGACCCTCTGGGGTGAGTGTGCAGGCTCCGTACGGAGGGTAGAGACTGGGGACTTGCTCTCAGACACAGCAGATGGATCTGGCTGTGATGCCAAGTGAACCACAGCTGTGGGTGACCTCACGATGGGTCTGGCAAGGGATCTCTCCACTGAGTGCAGGGATGCAGTAGCTACCAGGGAGCACGACCTTGCTACATTATGGTACACGGCCAACATGTCCGTGGTGGCCTGTGCCGAAGTACAGGACAATGAAGAAGTGATGGAGGAAGGCTGCTGGGAGGGAAGAGGTGCCATTCTGGCCCTGGGTAGCCTTGGCCACCAACTGTGGAGAGCCCTGTGGAAGACTCCTGAGGGCACATGCCCAAGATAGCTGCTCTTCCTGGACCACTCCCCAGGGGCTCGTCCTTCCTGTTGCTAGTGGTGAGGGCTGGGGTGTGTTGTCTTGTCAGGCCTCATCCAGCTGTCATAGGGTCTGTGGAAGGGGTGGGGATCTGGTTGGGGATGCTGAGGTCACTCTTCACTGAGCTGAAGTTGATGGCTGTGATTTAAAGGAAATAGTTATTTATTTCCCCAGCTCCAGGAAAATGAGCTCAGACTACTGCCTTCAGGGGATCAAGGGTGGAGAGACACGTGCTGGATACAGGCTGCCTAGTCAAAGCATCCCATGGCTCCATCATGGTCTTAGCCAGCTGCATCAGGTCCCTCCCTTTTTTTTTGGCTGGACACTATAGTTCATCTTTGGTCTGTCCCCTCCCACCCAACCACATTGACCTGCTGCTGCAGCTGTCCCCACACACTCTGAGGGAGCCCCCTCCACTGTCAGCTCCCACAGGCACTAAGTCATAAAGCCCATTGTAGCCAGCAGGGGAGGGGTGAAGGTGGGGGGTGGCAAGTGGGGGCCATCACAGCTCCCATCTCTGGTCTCCTTAGACCTAGTCCAGCTGCCTCCATCAATTTCTCTGCAGTCTGCAAGCAAACCGGAGTCCCAGACCTGAGGCTGCCTGGGCATTTGGGCTAGGGTCAGACGTTCAAAAAGCCTCAGCCTGAATTGATTCAATCTTTGCAAGTTAGTTTAACCTGGCTAGGCTGAACAGACATCCCTTCTGGACTGAGGAAATGCAGGTACATGCCTGCAGTGGGTCAGGCTAGAAGCTGGGGGGTGCAAGAGGAGCCCTCCCTTCCCTTTCACAGTGCTGAGTGTAAGGAGGGCATGGCTAGACCCTGGCAGGATGCTCTGATTAGGGAGGTGATCCCCCCCTTGCTGTTGATAACAGAGTATTGAGTTACACAGGAAGTTGTTAGCAGTTATCAACGCATCAAACAAAACAACATCCTTCAAGCTCTTCTTAAACAACTTCTAAGGAAAGAATGGAGGGACATTACCAACTACCTGCTGATTAACTCCACAAAGCTCTAAGCTGATACTATCCTGTCTGCCTTTGTCCCATCTCCTACAGCATGAACCTTAGCCAGCATGTGGTTTTCTGGCTAATGCTGAGAGGTATCTGTGCAAGGCAGAGAGAACGGGGGATCCCTGCTTGAGCAGGGAGTGGTGGGGGGAGAGGGGAGCAGGAGAAAACCAGGCAGACACCATTGTACCTGCAGTCTCTGCTGGAGCTCTGGCCAGGGAGCAGAGGGGAGGGGCCAGGCCTGCTGGGCTGGAGCAGAGAGCAGAGCCCTGCTCAAGGTTGCAAAGCACTCTGATTTAACTTAAACCAGGAAGGGCTCTGGGACAGACACTACATAAACTGGTTTGACCCAAATCAGTTAACTCTGATACTACGTTCAACCAAGTTTATTTCAAACCAGTTTCAGCCATTTTCAAACTGGTTTTTGTGCACTGAAGAATGAGTTATACTTTATTTTTATGCCTTTATTTTTTCACTGATCACTTTAATACTGAATTGTAACTGTCTAGCTGACTCTGGTGAGACTGGTGTCATCAGCTGCTGGGATATACTGCTCACTCCCTCACTACAGTGATTGAAAATTCGGTCCAGACCCTGCATCTGACTGCACTGCTGGCCTGGCCCTGGACTGACCTAGCCACTCTCACAGAAACCAAACATTTGACCCGCAGCAACTACATTGTACAGCTCAGCATAACATCACACACCTGCAACATACAACTTTGAAGCCTACAGCACACGCCTCGCATCACTCTCATGCATCCTTTCTATGCAGACCCAAGTGTGTGCATAAACACACACAGAGGCACACTGGGCACGTCTACACATGCATTAATGCACCATTGCTACTGCAGATTAAGTTTAGTACCTCTAATATGAGGTATTACATAAATGCGTGGTAGCCGGTGCTAATGTGCTATAGCAATCGTGCCTGGTCTTTTGGTGACACTTAATGCACAGTAGATTAATTCTACTGTGCATTAGCACGGTTTTTGCCGTGGTGTACTAATGCACAGTAGAATTAGCTTACTGCGCATTAAGTGTCTCATGTAGATGTGCCCACCGAGGCTCACAGACACACACACACACACAGATCCTTTTGCCATGTGATTTTATATCCATGGGGGCTTGGTAACTCCCACCTCATCACCCTCCAGTCACGTACTGAATATTCCAGTCTCCTTGGTGACAGTTGCTGCCACTCATTCAAACTGCTACAATCTTTCACTCAATAGCTCTCATTTTTCACTTTTACCTTAGGGTTGTCCCCTCACACACCTGTCAATCATCAAAGCTCAAGCATCACGCACAGAAAAGTAGGTCCAAAATTAAAAGTTCACCCCTTCCAGGCCTTTCTAAACGAGGCCTCAACTGCACATGCTTGACAATGGGTTTGCCAGCAGGACAGAACAGAGCAAACCAAAACCCGAACCTACATCGTTGAATGCCTGCCATGGTTTTCCCAAGCTAAACTTACTTTCTTTTCTGCCAGACCTTGCCCTGATCACAAAGGCACTTGACATCTGGTTGTGGACCCAGCATGGAGAAGGCATCAAGAAGCTGATCCGGAGTCCAGGATTTTATGCTTCAACCCACTGACCCACCCTGATGGGACACTCGATCACTCTTGAGTTCTTTAAAGAGTAACAACATTTCAGTGGTTAAAACAGTCCTTTGCTGAAAGGCCGTGCTCTTTGTTTCCTTCCACGTTGTCCTCAAAGATTAAATTAGAGGTCCAGTGATTCAATAACCTTGGTGGGACTCTGGGAAAGTGGCTGTAAGCAACTGGGGGCTTGGAGGGCTGACACACCGGTTTGAGGGTCAAGCACAGGTGGGCTATCAAAACCCACCTGAAGTTAGCACTTGAAGAGATGAGAGGATAGCCCCTCTTCCAGGGTCGTTGAGTCTTCAACACTTCTGCCGAGCCTGGGTGGCAGGGATTTTTTTGATGGGACCAAAACTTTGAGGCAGCTATCCAAGGGTAACAACATTAGACTCAACCCTCTGAGCTAGAGGTAGACGACTCCATAATACTTAGCACATTCAGCTCAGCTTCCGCTTGCGGATCCATAGACCTTTTGCAGTGGACTCTTCATCTTCAAATGATCCTCTTCCCTTTTAATTTCTGAATGTGACACAAGGCCATTGAGTCGGGGATATCTCAAGAATGGCAATGGCTTTTACATCTGCTATGACACTTTTTGTGGAAATTCCTCTCAACATGACCGACTATGAGTATCAATATGCAGAAGAGGAGGACTATAGTCAATTTTTGGTGTGCAGAAAAGAAAACATTGTGTCATTCGGCAAAGTGTTCCTGCCAGTGCTCTATAGTTTGGTGTGTTTGCTTGGATTAGTTGGGAACTTTCTCCTATTTATCATCCTCCTCAAGTACACTAAGAAGAGGAGGATGACGGAGGTGTACCTGATAAATCTGACCATTTCGGACCTTCTCTTTGTGGCAACGCTTCCTTTCTGGGCTACGCATGCAGCTTCTGAATGGGTGTTTGGAACGGTGTTGTGTAAGATCCTTAGTACCATCTACACCATGAACTTCTACAGTGGCATCTTCTTTGTGAGCTGCATGAGTCTGGATATGTACTTGGAGATCGTTCATGCGTGGTCCAGTAGAAACTCCAGGACATCAGGAAAGTGTTTCCTTGTCCCTTTAGCGGTGTGGATTGCTTCCATACTGTTGTCTGTTCCCGATGCTGTCTTAATGCACGTGGAGAAGCTCCATGATGGGAAATTGGTGTGCAACCATGACTACAGCCGGCACAGCTCCATCTGGAAGATTACCCTCCGATTTTTGCAGAACGTGCTGGGCTTTCTCCTCCCATTCCTCTGCATGGTGTTTTTTTATACACGCATCGCTTGTGTCCTCACCACGTATAAGTCCCCTAGCAAAAAAAGAGCTCTCCAGCTTGTCATTGTTCTGGTAACTGTTTTCTTTGTCCTGTGGTTCCCTTATAACATCACCCTGTTTCTTCACTCTCTGCAAGACCTTCATGTGTTTAAGGACTGCGAAACCAGCCAGCACCTGGACTATGCTATTCAAGTCACCGAGAGCCTCGCCTTTGTTCACAGCTGCCTCAATCCTCTCCTGTATGCCTTTGTGAACAAGCGGTTCAGGTTGTACTTAAAGAAGATATTGGGGGCAGTCTTCAGGAAGCAGAGCATCCGCATTTTCCAGCCCTCTGAGACGAGTCAGTTTTCTAGTAAGCGCACAGCCCAAATAGAAATGCTAAGCATTACCAACCTGTCCTAAATATTAAGATGTTATCACTGCTTATGCTTTAACATCACAAATGTTGCTGCTTTTGGGAGGTCAGGAAAGGTAAGGGAGAAGGGTTGGAGCACCAAGCTGGAAATGAGGAATAATCCCATCCCTGACACCAGCTGTCTCAGTCGCTGTGGGCAAACCACAACCATTCCCTTTCTCTAAACTGATGGGGGTGGGAATTTGTTGTTGCAATTCTTTCTGAAATCTGCCCCTACAATGGGGTAATCCCAGGGAAATTGGGGTGACTCTGAATTCACGTGAAAATGTCTGAGAGCAAAACCCTGGGCAGTAACCACAAGCTCACTTCACAATTGTAACCATGAACTATGTTATATATGCAAGGGGATTACCAACGAGGAGCCCAGGAGATGTGTATCTGGTAGTAAGTATTATCACAGGAGCAACAGCATGCACGCACCCACTCATATATACGATTATATAAAAATATATATGCATAAAATGCATACATATGTATAGGATTACATATCCATAGATACACATACACAGCATTATATATTAATACACACACATATAGGAATTATATATGCATACACACACATCCACATAGGAAGTGTATATAAATACACACACACATACACACGCCTAGTGATTATATATAAAACACATACACACACACACGAATTGTATATAAATACACATAGGAATTTATATGTAAATATACACACATATAGGAATGATATATGAATACATACACATGTACTCACATACATATATGTGTGTATTTATATATAAATACACACATACACATATTGGAATTATATATACAGTACACACAAACACACTCAGGTGTTGCAGAAAGTCATAGCAATATCAAAATAAAAGGATTTTGCATGAAATGAATGGGAAACTACCCAGCAACAGGAAATGATAGGCAGCATTGTCGAGCTTACCCATCATTTATGACTCCATAAAGAAGTGATATGATCCTGTTAGTGCTCCTTGCATGCAAACGGATAAAAGTGTAATTGCATTAATGCTGGAAATACCTGTGTGTGTTCTTCTGTGTTTAACCTGTTAATATCAAGTAGTTTTATGAAGAGATTTCCAAAGCAGGGCAGTACCATTTCCCCCCATTTTCCAGGTGGCCATGCAGCAGGCCTGTGGCAGAGGAAGGTCTCCTGAGTTTCCGGCCAGAGAGTCTCTGGAACAAGGGAGGGAGGTTTTGCAAAGGCTCTTTGAACTGAGGAGGGGATGGAAAGGAGGCACACAAAGAACCCTTGCAGTTGGGGGGCAGAGGCAGGTAAGGAGCTAGAGGAATGCAAAGCGCCCCTGGCCTTGGCAGTGCACCCAGCCTGCAACCACAACGTTCAACCCCCTACAGCAGCCGTCACGGTGATCCACTCCCAGCTGGATCTAAGGGGAGGAAGAGCTGTGGAGAGGGTGGGATTGCTATGTCCTGTGTCTGTCATCATTGTGTGTGCCTCAGTTGCTCTTTGCTGCTACACACGGGGGTTGAATCATGTGCAGAGAGGGAGCGAGATGTGGCTGTCGGCACATACTTGGGTGAAAGGTGCTGGTGGCACTGAGCGGGACCCAAGATGTCAGGATCCCAGCCACTGAACCGTGGGCTTAAGGGCTACTGGGTCTGAAGCCAAAGCAAGTGGAGTAGTAGACTAGGGGCCAGGCTCAAGCGAGGGGCTCTCCACCCAGCACCAGAGCAGCAGTTGCTTCACCTGGGATACGTGGCAGTGCCTAGAGAGCCACACACTCCACAGGCACGAGATGAACCTGCCTGCACCCTGGATGCCCAGAGCTGAGACAACGAACAGTGACAACAGCGGGAAGAGGGGAATGATCTCTACCACAATGGTGGTGGAAAGAACAACTCTGGACTGTTGCCAAGGGACCTCTGTGGGGGTGGTGGCAGCCACTGTTATTTTGGCACTCGGATATTTTATGTGTTGGAAAATGGATGCGTTTAAGAACGTGTTTTCCCTTTTAACCTATAATTAATTCCTGCTTGGATAACCCTTGGATGTGGCAGGATGTGGCTCACTGTAAACAGGCAGATGGTGTAATTTAGCATCCTTACCTGTCTGGGTAGTATTTCAGAAATGTAAATAAACGTTTCAGAAATTGAATTATTTCGGAAGTGTCAATGTTAAGAACAAAATCCTAGGGATTGAATGCTTATGGCCAGACAATATTCCTATGTCCTCATTCATTTGAAAGGCATGAAGTTAGTTCTAATATAAGCCGTCAGAAACTGAACAAATTCTGAAGATGTCAAGAAGTGAATATTACACTTCCCAGGAAACAAGGGCATCTTCAAAAGGGTTCATGTTATTGCTAGTTCCAGCAGTCCTCAGCTTCAGCTCAGTCCTTTGTTTCTTGGGCGCACTTGGTGCACAGGAAACCCTTAAATATAACTTAGTCTGCACTCAGCATCAACCATCCATCCATCCAGTCCCTTAAAGGTTTACTCCTTACCCAGGAGCCCTATGGCTCCTTTTGGAAGCCTCACCTGGCTTCTCCTTCCTCAGAGGCTTTTTGACTCCCTGTGACTGCTACTTATCTTCCTTAGCTGGCTCAGTCCTCCCGAGCAGCCTGTAGGCTGGAGCCTCTGAAGCCTGCAGACTGCCCCCAGGCTCCTGGAGCTGGCAGTCTGCTACATAGCGCTTCTTGGAGTAAAGGTATAGAAGGCATTCTGGTTAATAAGTCATGGGAAAGAAAGAGAAAACATTACATCAGCAGAATCACGGCGATCTATAATATTTCTCTAGGCATTCCTGGAAGCACAAGTGGGTTTTATGAGCTAAAAAGTAACGGGGATGCTAAACAGTACAAATCACAATCAGCAGTCAAGGCCGCCAGTTCATGGCCTATAGTAAAAGCTCACCTTGAAACAGAAAAATGCTGATTGTTAGCTGATTTCTGATCAACCTCACACTTCGTGGGAGTTGCAAGTTCAGGGTTACTGCAGTGTTGGCCTGAGTTTCAAAGCTGCCGGTCAGTTGGACCTTTCACTGACTTCAGCTGGGATCAGTCTGGACTTGAAACTGGTTAATTACAAACTGATGCTGTGTAGAGATGGGCAAATTATTGACTTTTGGAGCCAGTGGCCAAAACAGGGGGGAAAAAACACCCCAATGAGAAAAATTTTTTTTTATAGAGATGCCAAATTTCTCTGATCTCTTTTTTTCCCTCTATGAAATGAAAAACCACAAATTATATTAAGAAATCATTTAGGATTGAATAAGATGTTATCTCTGGGGGACTTGGTTTCCTTTTAAATAAAAGTAGCTCCACTCTTAAACTAAACGTGGCCTTGAAGTACAAAATACAAGTATTTTGTTTCATTTTAGAAAATGGCAAAAAAAAAACTTGATGTTTTCAATTGTTTTTGTTTTGTTTTGGCTTCTCAGTTAATTTGACATGAATTTGTGAATGGCTTGTGAACTATATTTTTGGTGGAGAGAAACTTCACAGGAAAAAAATCACTTAGGCCTAGCCTGGTTGCTCTGACTGATCATTCACTGCACTTAAATTGTTCAGCTCATTATGCAAACCTTTCCATTGTGGCCATTTATAATTATCCTGGACAAACTGCAAGTCAGTGTACATGGTTGCTGGTCCAGTAGATAAATCAGCAGCAAGGTGATAGAGCACAGCATGCTTTGTTTAAGCATAATGTTCAAGGCCTCTATCGTTGGAACAAACCATACCCCCTTCTAGGATTTTGCTTTTTCAGTGACTCAGAAGAAAAGAAGAGCTGTCCAGCTGACCATTCTCCTTGGTAGGGTGCTCATGCCTAGTTTCATAGTTGTTACGGGGACCTTACGGATTTCATAAATTTCATAGACTCTAGGGCTGGAAGGGACCTCAGGAGATCATCAAGTCCAGCACTCTGCCCAAAGGGCAAAAAGTCAGCAGGGGTCATAGGATCCCAGAAATATAGACATTCAAATGTCTCCTGAAGGTGCTCACTGTAGGTGCTTGAACCACCTCCGCCGGCAGACTGTTCCAGACCTTGGGGGCTCGGACAGTAAAGAAGTTCTTCCTTATGTCCAGTCTGAAATGGTCATGGGGGAGTTTGTGACTGTTCAATCACATCATCCCCTGGGGCGCTCTGGTGAACACACATTCCCCCAGATCCTGATGAGCACCCCGATAAAGTTATAGGTGGCTATCAGATCACCCCTGAGCCTGCGCTTTTCCAGGCTAAACAGCCCCATGGCTCTTATCCTGTCAGGTCTGTTTTCCTGACCTCTGATCATGTGCGTGGCTCTTCTCTGGACACTCTCAAGCTTCTCCACATCCTTTTTGAATTGTGGAGCCCAAAACTGAATACGATACTTCAGCTGTGGCCTCACCGAGGCCGAGTACAAGGGGAGAATGATGTCCCGGGATTTGCTCGAGAAGCATCTGTGGATGCAAGTCAGCATTTCTCTTGCTTTATTAGCTGCAGCATCACACTGAAGGCTCATGTTCATCTTGTGGTCAATCCTGACCCCCAAGTCCCTTTCATCTGAAGTGCTAGCCAGTGCAGCACTGCCGAGCCTATAAGCATGCTGCGGGTTTTTCCTCCCAAGGCGAAGAAGCTTGCATTTTTTGGTGTTAAATGCCATCAGGTTCTTGTCCACCCATTTCTTGAGCCTCTTGAGGTCAACCTGGATTGCCCTCCTGTCCTCAGGTGTAGACGCTTTACCCCAAAGTTTGGTGTCATTGGCAAACTTGGCCAGTCCACTTCTGACGCCAATGTCTACAGCATTAATGAAGATGTTGAACAATATAGGCGCAAGGACACAGCCTTGTGGGACCTCACTGGTCACAGGGCACCACGACAATTGACTTCCATCAACCACCACCCTCTGGGTCTGACCACAGAGCCAATTCTCCAGCCAGCAGGTTGTGGAGAAGCCAAGACCAAAATCGGCCAGTTTTGCCAAAAGGTGATCATGGGATATCAGATTGAAGGCTTTTTTGAAGTCAAGATATAAGACATCAATCTCTTCTCCCTTGCCCAGGTCATAGGTCACCTGGGCATAAAAGGAAATGAGATTGGTCAAGCAAGACCTACCCGCAAAAACCCGTGCTGGCTATCCCTTAGGATTTTGGCGTTGGCCAGTCCAGGGCAGGTGGGGTGTTTACTCACTGGATTATGTAGATTAGAGAAATGAAGTATCATTTGCAGACTTTACTATGTGTGCTGGTTTTCCCCTTATGACAGGCATAACCACATCCTGAAGCGTGATCTTAAGGTTTTTATCATTGTCTGCCAGGGGAACAGGGATAGACTTAGACCAGACAAATCCTCCTGGACTAGACTGAGGATAATTTCCCTCAGCTGGAGAGGGATAGGTACCTGATGTAACAGTGTCTGAGCTGGAGGTGAGTACATGTTTCACAAGTCCAAATTTATCAGCTCTCTGTTATCTTTGCTGCTCTAGCCTTGAGGCAAGACCTTGATTTGTCCCTTATCTGCAGTAGTCCATCAGTCTACCATGCCAACTGGATTTATGTCCTGCCCAGGCACAAAGTCAGGCTGGGACACAGGGTCATTACAGAATTAAGGGATGAACTTTTAATCAGCCTGAGACTGAGTCTGTACTGAACCAAAGCACCAAAAAATGAATGAACAATTTTGCTTTGTGCCTACTGAAATCAGCTGTAAGCTGTGTCTTCAAGCAAAGGTTTGCAGTCCTGTGATTGCACCAAGGACTAATGTTTAGAAGTGGGATAAGGGACTGGGAAAGTAGAAAAATGAGACAAACGAAAAGATAGGAGACAGTGGGCTGGGGATGTGGTGGGGACAGATGCAGGGATTGAGTGAATGAAGGGCAGGAGCTGAGGAAAGGGGCAGTGGAAAGAGTCAGGTGGGGCATCACACTAATGTGGGGAAGGAGAGGATAAGGCACGAGAAATGGGGATGGAAGAGGACTGGGGACACTTGGAGCATCCTCTGCTCTGAAACCTGGTAGGCATTGGACCAGTGCAGAAAACACCTGGCCAAAGATACCTCGCATACAACAGACCACCACCTATCGCATATAACATGCACCTTGGTCTTGAAAAGCAGCATGAAGGGAAAAAAAAAATTTCAGGGTAAGTGAATAATAGCAGCTGGAGAACTGAGCCTACCCCATGTGCCAGGTCTGGCCCCGCAGGCCAGGTCCCGCTGCAGGCTGACCCCGTGTGCCAGCCCAGTATGGTGTATGGGGCCATATCATGTGGCTGGGGGCTCTCCGTAGGCCCTCAAGTTTGGCTGTGAGGGAGTGGGGCAGCATTAATAACCGTGATTCCCAGTGACATGGTAATTAATGCTGCCATCACTCCCCTACTACCAAGTTTCTGAATGCAAGAGCTCCATATTTCTTGCATAAAATGCACATCCCAATTTCCACCAACTGGGTTGGGGGGGAGGGGGATGCATACTATATGTGAGAAAAGAGGGTACTTAAGGAAAGATATGGCAGCAGCAGCAGCCTCCCCCCTGCCACTGTCTTCAAGTGCAGTCATCACACCTGGACTCTTGCCGAGCCCAAAGCCCAGGGCTGACGTTCCAGCTGAAGTTGCACCGAGCCCCTTTCTCATCAAGCGTTCTGCGATCCACTTTGCTTCCACATCTCAGTCCCTCTACAAGTGCATCTCGTAAGAGACCTTATGTACAAGCCACGGCTTGGCCTGGGTGGGTGCTGCAGGCAGACATAGTCAGACTCGTTTGCTGATGTTCAGCCAAAGTGCTCCGTTCCCTGCTTGCCCTTCCCCAGGCTGGCTCAGTCCTGAAAAAACTATGCTATCTTCATGCAGTCGAATTACCTTTGTGCCAGGGCTTCTATGACAGAGGGGACAGGCCCCAGCAGAGACCAGAAGAAGGCAGCCTGTGCCTGAACCTAACACCATGCGTGACTGATAGCTCTGCTACCAGGGGAACTGGAGAAATAGCCAAATCTTCTTGCCCTGAGAAGCAACAAGGACTTTATTTAAACTGTGGTTTAACACCCCAAAGTACTCAGGAGCTGGCGAGCATCATAGTCCAGCCCTGGCACGTGTCTTTGAGAGCTCCTGGCGCTCTGGTGTAGTGCCTGAAGACTGGAAGAAGGCCAATGTGGTGCCGATCTTCAAGAAAGGGAGGAAAGTGGATCCGGCTAACTACAGGCCCAACAACCTGACTTCTATCCTGGGGAAGATCTTAGAAAAGTTTATTAAAGAGGCCATTCTTAATAGACTGGCTGACACCAACATCCTAAGGGATAGCCAGCATGGGTTTGTTGCAGGTAGGTCTTGCTTGACCAATCTCATTTCCTTCTACGACCAGGTAACCTATCACCTGGACAAGGGAGAAGAGATTGATGTCATATATCTTGACTTCAAAAAGCCTCCGATCTGGTATCCCATGATCACCTCTTGGCAAAACTGGCCAATTGTGGCTTGGGGTCCACCACCATCTGCTGGCTGGGAAACTGGCTCTGTGGTCGGACCCAGAGGATAATAATAGATGGCAGTCACTCATGTTGGTGTCCTGTGACCAGTGGGGTCCCTCAAGGCTCTGTCCTTGGACCATATTGTTCAACATCTTCGTTAATGATGTGGACATTGGAGTCAGAAGCGGACTGGCCAAGTTTGCTGATGACACCAAACTTTGGGGTAAAGCATCCACACCTGAGGACAGGCAGGTGATCCAGGCTGACCTGGACAGGCTCAGCAAATGGGCGGACGAGAACCTGATGGCATTTAACACCTAAAAATGCAAGGGTCTCCACTTTGGGAGGAAAAACCTGCAGCATCCTTATAGGCTTGGCAGTGCTATGCTGGCTAGCACTACGGATGAAAGGGACTTGGGGGTCATCACTGACCACAAGATGAACATGAGCCTGCAATGTGATGCTGCGGCCAGTAAAGCGACCAAACCGCTGGCTTGCATCCATAGATGCTTCTCGAGAAAATCCCAGGACGTCATTCTCCCCTTGTACTCGGCCTTGGTGGGGCCACAGCTGGAGTACTGCGTCCAGTTTTGGGCTCCACAATTCAAAAAGGATGTGGAGAAGCTTGAGAGAGTTGAGAGAAGAGCCACGCACATGATCAGAGGTCAGGGTGTAGGGATGAATGGGTGAGACATACTTTCCTGGACTCCTTCCTGGGGAGAACACACTTCTGAGAACAATTAACTCAGCAACTTCTGCCAGATTTATGTTATTAACTTCTAACTGGATTATTGCTCAAGCAAGGGAGAGGAGACGGCCTTGCACAAAGGCTGCCTGCCCTCTGCTACAAGACATGCAGGAGGACGAAGGGGAAGAAATGCTTCATGCCCAGCATGGGTACCGAGATGCTCCCCAGGCGGGTGTCTTGGGGGGCTGAAGTCCTGCTAATAGGTCACAGAGGAGAGGTGTAGCAGGACCTGCTCTGTGTTGTGGGAGGGGAGAGCTGGTGGCAGGAGGGGGTTGTGGCTGGAAACAGGTGAGAGGCAGAGTGTGAAAGGAAAGACAGGAGGAAGGAAAGAAAGACAGAAACACAAGGGCAGGAGAAAGGGGAGATGAGGAACTAAAAAATGGTGTTGGGAAAAGAAGTAAAAGGAGAGATCAAAGAGTTGAAGAGGACGGTGAGGACAGTGCTTACTGTGCCTGGGTGGTTTCATAAACACAGGTCTTTCGGAGAGAAGAAATGCCACACACAGCAAACGAAGTAGAAGTTTGTCTCCCTGGGGCTCTTTCAAGGACTGGTTTCTCTGCTCCGAGTTGCAAGCAACGTAGATCAAAAAACAACTCGGTTGCAAACAGAAACAGAGTCTAAGCCAGGGATGGCAATTATTTCAGGCCGAGGGCCTCTTACTGAGTTTTGGTAAGCTATCAAGAGTCGCATGACAGGCAGCCAGGGGCAGATCAATATTAATTTTCCAAATTTTTTAGGGGCCCCACAAGCTGGATATAATGGCCTGGTGGGCCGCATCTGTCCCACAAGCCACATTTTTCCCACCTCTACTTTAAACTGACCTTGTGAAGTTGAGAGGCAGAGAAAGTAGAGAATCAAAACCAGGAAAATGCATGGTAGTGGGAGTGTGGTGCCAGGGGAGTGTGGAGGGAGAGGGGAAGGAAGGTGGAGGTAACAGAAAGGGAATCATAAGCAAAAAATAGCATCTGCAACTTCAAAACATGTTCTTATTTCAAATCGATACAGAAGTAGCTTCTATTATGGGGGCTCCAGTGAAGAAGGGGTCCCCATGCATTGGACACTGTAGAGAGAGAGTAAAAGTCCCACCTGCTATGACCTTACAGTTTAGGTACACATCATCGGTCCTCAGCTGGCAGGAAATGATGTAGTTGGGGCTGGTCCTGCTTGGAGCAGGTGGTTGGACTAGATGTGACCTTCTGAGGTCCCTTCAACCCTCATTTTCTATCACTGGCGATGCGTAGGGGGTGCACGTGCACCCCCTGAGTGTGGCGGTGCATCCCCTATGAAAAGGTGCCGCCGACGCTGTTGTTCATAAATTCTATGAAATTAGGAAATGGTGCAGCTTCTTGGGAGCAGTGTTGCTCTATAGCTAAGAGTGTGGTCTTTTAGGTATGTGCACTGGCAAATCCTTACAGCAACGTACAGTGCAGGCACTGGGCCATCTCCTCAATGGGTGGGTACCTGCATAATCCCCTGTAGGCTAAAGGACTCCAGTGAGATCCACCACCAGGCGGTTGGCCCCATAGCTAGGTTAGGATCCCAAGTCCAGGATCCCAAACACAGCCAGCAGCCTCCAGCAGTTACCACAAAGCACCCAGCTCTTTGAGAAATCAGGTCACTTCTAGCAATCACTGCCTCATGGACAGTCCTCAAGAGGGGCTTTGAAGGAGTGTTTCTGCTTCTGCTGGCCTTTGGAGGGAGGGTGGGCAGGACACTGCCTGTTGGCAGGTCAGGGTCCCCACCTGCTTGAATAACAACGCTGATCACACTGGCCCCTTCTAGCCTTAAAAAAAAATCTGCACTCTGCATGAACTGAAACAGAAGGTAAAACCTGGCATGCTCGTTAGCTGCAGGGTTAATGTGAATAGCAAACAGAGAGCGAGGCCACGTGTCAGTGGTTTGTAATCTGATACCTGAGAAGGGCAATTTATAAATACAGTAGTCTAATCATCTCTCCGCAGTCTGGCTGGATCCTTTGTGGCAGAGCACAGATCCCTAAGAATGGCCATCTGGATAGCAGTTCTTTGCACCCTGTTAACAGTGGTCCTCGGCAGCCTCCACTTCTTGGGAGCATTTCGCAGGAGAAGACCCAAAGAGCCTCCCCTGGACAAAGGCTACATCCCATGGCTGGGCTACGCGCTAGATTTCAGAAACAACAGCTCAGAGTTTCTACAGAAGATGCAGAGAAAGCACGGGGACATTTTCACGGTGCTGATTGGAGGCTACTACTTCACTTTTGTCATGGACCCATTGTCTTTTGGGGCCATTGTGAAGGAATCCAGATCCAAACTGGATTTTGAGAAATTTGCATCTGAGCTGGTCAGGAGGGTTTTTGGATACCATCCTGTCTCAACAGACCACAAAATCATTCAGCTGGCAAGCACAAAATACCTGATGGGAGATGGGCTTGTCGTCATGACTCAGGCCATGATGGAGAACTTGCAGAACGTGCTGCTCCATAGCCTGGGTGCCGGAGTAGAGGGGAGGCCATGGAGCCAAGATGGGCTCTTCCACTACAGCTACAACATTGTCTTCAGGGCTGGCTACCTGGCTTTGTATGGAAATGAGCCAACCAACGGCACTGCGAGCAAGAAGAAAGCCCAAGAGCATGACCGCACCCACTCTGAAGAGGTCTTCCATGAGTTTCGCAAGTACGACCGTCTCTTCCCTCGTCTGGCCTACGCTGTGCTGCCGCCCAAGGATAAAATGGAGGCTGAGAGGTTGAAGAAGCTCTTCTGGAACATGCTTTCTGTGAAGAAGACCTACACAAAGGATAACATTAGTGGGTGGATAAGCAGCCAAGAACGGGACCTGGAAGAGAATGGTGTCCCCGAGTACATGAGGGACCGGTTCATGTTTCTACTGCTTTGGGCCTCCCAAGGCAATACAGGCCCAGCTTCTTTCTGGCTTCTCTTATATCTGATGAAACATCCCGAAGCCATGAAGGCAGTGCGGGAAGAAGTGGACCAAGTCTTAAAAGAGTCTGGTCAGGCCGTGAAGCCATGCAGCGCCCCAGTTAACGTCACCAGGGACATGTTGACGAAGACCCCAGTTCTGGACAGTGCGGTGGAGGAGATGCTGCGCCTGGCAGCCGGCCCTATTCTGATCCGAGCGGTCGTTGAGGACATGAATCTCAAGATGGCCAATGGGGAAGACTACATCCTCCGCGGAGGAGACAGGGTAGCCCTGTTCCCCTATGTTGCAGTTCAGATGGACCCCGAAATCCATCCTGAGCCTCTCACCTTTAAATACAACCGGTTCCTAAACCCTGATGGCACCAAGAAGGATTTCTACAAGAATGGAAAAAAGTTGAAGTACTCTACTATGCCCTGGGGGGCGGGCACATCCATCTGTCCTGGACGTTTCTTTGCAGTCAATGAAATAAAACTGTTTGTGTTCTTGATGTTGCTTTACTATGATATGGAGCTGGTTAATGGAGAAGAGGAAATCCCTCCCATAGATAACAGCCGGTGGGGTTTTGGTATGATGCAGCCCACTCATGATATCCAGTTTCGATATCGGCTACGCTTTTAATAGGAGACGGTGAGCCCCCTTCTGACATACACCTATTTTGTATTGGCTTGAAATTCATTCATTAGTGAATCACTAGTCAAATTGAGCTGTTGAGGATAGAAGCTGTTGATGATGCGTAAGGACATGGATAAGTTTAAGCCTGTTAAATGATTGCTGCAACCTCTCTCTTTACTCAGTGTGTTGACCTTGAGGTACATCACAGCTCTGCTTGTACTCTTGTCCTGTTATCTACACGCTGCTCTGACTTTCGGACTGTCATTAGGAATTGGGCTACCTCCTGCTGCAGAATCGTAACCGGCTGCCTCTAGGAGTAGCTGCCTCCAGACCGGCAAAGGAAGCAAGAAGATTAATGAATTCCCCAAAGGAAAATAGGAGCTGGTAGAATTTCTTGAGCGTGGGCTTCTGGTTCTCTACTTTTTTCACTCATTTTAAATCTGAATGGAGTGTGTACATTGAGAAATATGTATGAATTTTTCAGGTGGCAATAAATATGCTTTTTATTAAGTGATTAAGTACAAAGAATTTGCAAATTATTTTCAGACTAACTGAACCATAAACCTTCATTCTGTGTTTTGCCAACATTTCTTCTTCTTAAAGGGACACAGTCGGTTTCTTTCAGCCCTAGCATTTGCTGTCCTGAAAGGATGATCCCAGCGCAAAGATATTTTCCAACATTTGGTTTCTCTACCCTCCATATTCTGCACCATAAGGTAAGTGCAGGCATCTTGCCAGGCTGAGTGGTCAGACTTGGCTGAGCAGGAGCTATTTAATTTACATGGGATATGTTTGCATGTTAAATGCTATATTTCTAAATACATCAGAGTCAAAGGGAGGTGTGAACTGAGGGTAAAACTCCAAAAAGCATAAAGCACTGCCAAAGTTAGGTCTGGTCTTATGTCTGGCACAGATCTCACCCAAGGTGATTTAGGAGCCTCAATGTCTCTGTACCCATTTATGGCATTTAATATCCTGAGTCATGTGTGACTGGGGGACCCAAGCTAGCGGGAAGCTTTTGACACTTTAGTTGAGGTTATCTAGTCTGTTAATGAACTGCTGGTTTGAAAAGTTAGGAACGTCTGGGGAAACACCAAGACACCGGAGAAAGGGAAAGGCGGGATGGGACTTCTAGAAAGGCAAGAACACCGAGCACCCGCGTGATACTTATTTTCCAGGGAAAAGCAGTTGGCAAACATCAGATGGAAATGACTCATACCCAGCAGAGCAAGAAAACCACAAGAGAACAACAAATACTCTGGTCCTACCCTGTCCGCTCCCCCTTTCTGCATCCGCTCTCTGCCACTGTGAGAAGGGTGACTGGGCAAGGTGAACCTATGGTCTCACCCATCAGTGGCAGCTCTTATAAGCACCCTCTATTTATAATGGAAAAGCTGCATTAAACTAGCTTTTTTAAGGCAATGAAGAGTTGGCGGAAGTTGATTTACGTTGCCAGAAATTTACAATTCAGATTTCTTTTTCTAGGGCAATTATATCATTTTATTGCCATACCAATTATCATTTCAAACTTACCCAGGTCTGCTCCGTCCTCACAGGGGCTCTGCTTTGTGCTTCACTATGTCCACTGGATTTGAACAAGTGCTTAATGGCTGTATCAGGCCCTGAGACTAACGAAGAAGAGAGGGGGCGTGGGGAGAGATGAGGAGGGTGAAAACCATACGGGTACATGATTAAGGAGACACAAATCACATTACCCACCACCCAACCTTTTTTAGTCTCCCATGCTCTCACCCTGTGCCCTGATGCAGTCCTGAATGAAAATTTTTCTTACAGTATTAAATCGATTAGGTTCAATCTACAGTGTCATTCTTCTATGCAATTCGCTCCCCTGGCTGCAAAATAGGCTGTCTGGTGTAGTGAAGTTATTAATCAACTTTGCTAAAGTAGAGGGAACTATTTTTAACTGCATTCCTGAACTACGTCCAACCTTGAACTTTGGATATGTTAGGTATGATTGGGGAACTTGCCTCAAACAGAATTCAGTCTCATTTACATTGACCTTAGTGGTGTCTTTGGAGTAAGCAGGCCGCATTATTAAGTACACTCAGCCGCAGCAATAGTTTTAAAATAAAGAATTCAACCCAAAACAAAACCCTCTGGGGGAAGGAGGGGAGAAATGTAATAGTCTTGCCTGAACAGAGATCTAACGCATTTCTGAAGCAGTGCTAACCAGGCACATATGGGCAACATCTTCAGCTGAACAAAGTCTCTTGTTACTGAGCACAAGCTTTAACATATCCCCTTGGCTTTTAGTCATTTCCTTTGCTCATCTTTCACTCACTCTTCATTGCCCTTCTAATAAGAGATGGCACTGTATGGGTGTTACAATACTTTGGTCATATTCTCCTTTTCCTTAAAATCACCAGGACATGGAATGACACAGGCGGCCGTTTTCCGAGCGTTTCAGAAGCACTTATAGAAACAGCGCTCTTTCCGAGTGTGGATGGTGAAGGGTGTTTGCATCCTGCTGTTAGACCCCTCCTGTAAAAGTCAACGTCTTGGTGACATTTGAGTTGGTCCAACAGGATAAAGGGCCGCTGTCAGTGATGTGTACATTTGAACGCTCGGTATTTCAGGGTACAGATAAGCCACCTACAGTTTGGGATCATGCTTGCATATCTGGAGGGAGAATCTTACAAGATACACTGTCCTTTGGAGGGGGCTCCCAATCAGGCCTGGGACTCCCCACAGGTCTGGAAATTTGGAGATGAGAGCATAGTGGCAGCATTAATTACCGTGGCTCCCAATGACATGGCAATTGATGCTGCCACCACTCCCCCGCCACAAAATTTCTGGACCCATAGGATTCATCTTTTTTTTTTGTATACAATGCGCATCCCAATTTCCACCAGCTGACTTTGGGGTGAAACGATGCATGTCAGCTGTGAGAAAATATGGGAATTACATAAAAATGTGTCATGAGCTGCACTGGGTTCAGCCAGCATCCTCCAGGCCACTCTCTTCAACCTCGTTAAGCGTGCCTGGACTTAGGGGGGTGCCTACACGCCAGCAGTGAGGCTGCTCCAACATGCTGTATATACAGCACATCAGAGCAGACTCAGTTAATCAAGTCTGCTGGAGCATGGTCCAGTGTCATGTGTATCACCATCCCCGCATTCACTGAGTTTTAGCTAAAGTGCCCCAATGCCATTTTTAAGTGCAGGGATGCTGATACACAAGATGCTCTGGGCACGTTCATTAGAGCAGCTTTGGGAGCCACTCTAATTAGAGCACACCCCTTACTCCCAGAGCACATGTATACATGCTCGAAGTGGCCATTGGTCCTCTTTTTAAACCCTTTGTCCCCTGTCCATTTCTAATGGAGGACCAGGCTGCAAAAAGTCCTGTTTTTCAGTTCATTGGTGAAAACGCATGCTGATCATTTGTCCTTGCCATGCTGTTGGCTGTGCCTAGAGGTAGGGCTGTGCACACCCAGGAGAAGCAGGGCTCCAAGCCAGCCAGGTGGGGAGAGAGGAAAGCAGGGAGGACGGTGGCCTTTTTGTGGTGGCCCTGCCCTTTGGTGTTGATTGGCTAAGAGACCCGGTGGCCCCACTCCTCACTTGTGATTGGCCAAGGAGGCAGCAGCCCCACCCCTTACTACTGACTGGCCAAGGGGGATGGTGGTCCCTATCTCCCCCTGACCAGGGGAATGTCCTGCATTTGGGGGTGGGTCAGTGGCCACCCTACCTGAGCCATTGCTGAGACCAAAGCCCAGGGCGGGCGTTGGAGATGAAGTCTCACTGGGCACTGTGCGTGGCCCTTTCTCATGAAGTGCCCTGTGATCCACCTTGCTTCCACATCCCACTCCATTCACGAGGGTGGAACGGGCCATCCCTTCATAAGAGAACTAGTGTACAAGTGCACATATAGGCAGGCTGCATGGCCCTGGTGGGTGCTGCATGGCCCCGGTGGGTGCTGCCGGCTGTCATTGTTCAGGTTTCTTCTGCTGGAGTTCAGCCACAGTGCTTGTTTCCTCCTTGCCTTTCCCCAGGCTGGATCAGTCCTGAAGAAGCTGTGTTCCCTTCATGCAGTGCCAGGTTCCTCTGATGGAGGAGACAGGCCCCAGCAGAGACCAGGAGAAGGCAGCCTGTCCTTGAGCCCATAGCCATGTGTAACAAGTGGGGCTCCTGGGGCCAGTCTAAGTGGTGGCCTGCCCACTTGTCTGGGGAAAGCTGTCCACCTGCCTCACCTCAGATGTATAATTATGTTGTTCCCGTCTGGGAGACTGCCCATTTAATGGCCTTGATGCCAGGGGCGTGTACACGACTCCAAACCTCCACTTATCCCACGCCTCACAGCTCGCATCCATATACATGATTACCGCCCAAGCCCTTTATCTGGGCCATATCAGCACATGCCAGCCCCTTAGCTGGGCCATCACTCAGCCTCACCTGGCCTAGACATCCCTATGCCCCACACTGGACTCTCAATCATACCGCCCACACTGGGGTCTCTCTTCACACCCACTCAGGGCTCCCAGCCCTGCCCTTTCTCTCAGGCTCCCTGCCTGCCTCTGGACCCCGTGGGCCCCCTCATTCCCCACACTGGGGCCTCAATCCCATGCCCCTGGAGCCTCACACCTGGCTCCTTCTTGGGGCTCTCAATCCCACCCCTCAGAGCCTCACATCTGGCTCCTTTGTGAGCCCCAGGTCCCACTTGGTGGACCTGGGCCCTCTTCAGATGGCCTGGACCCTGCCTCAGGCTCCACACACTGGGCCTTGTTCTTGGGGTGTGCTCCCCTAGCTTTTCCCCTCCATGGGGTACCTGCAAGGCAGCGGGGCTGAGATTTTCTGGCACCCCCTACTCACCCTTCCTGGATGCTGCCCTGCTGCAGTCAGTCCCACCACACCATCCTCCCCAGCAGGGTGTAGTTTTAGGTTATGCCCCGCGACCAGGAACCTCCACCTCCCCTGTAGTTCCTGCCCGGACCGCCACGTGCTCTGGGAGCAGCCGGCTTGAGGATATTGCTCCTTCGGCCCCCTGCGCCAACTGCTCGCTCTGCCCAGGCTCCTAGGCCTCTCCATCAATCAGGTGGCCTCCTGCTTCACATGTGACCGCCCGCTTGGGCCTGGTCCTACCTGTTTACTGCCTACTCAAACCCTTTTTGAGCAACAGGCACAACCTGTGCCCTGTCACACCCTGCTTCCTGGAGAAACTTCCTGCCCTGAGAAGCAGCAAGGATTTTATTTGAACTGCGGTTTAACTCAAGGGGGCACCAAGCCTCTTCCAGTCCCTTCAAAAGCCCATGAAGGTGTAGGGATGGGTGGGCGAGACACGCCTGCTTGAGCTCCTCCCTGCGGAGAACACGCCTGGTTTTAGCCCACTCAGTAAACCCGATGCAGCCAGGTCTATCCAGCAGCTCCTTCAAAACCCACGTGATCGGCCTGAGTCTGGATCATCGCTCAGCCACGAAAACTCAAGCAGACGAGAGCCCTACCCAAAGGCTGCTCCGAGCCCCCTCGAAGACACGCAGGAGGACTAGAGGGAAGAAATGCTCCACACCCATGGTACCTTGAGCTTCTCAAAGGAGAGAGAAACACAAGGGCAAGAGGAAGGGGAGCTGAGGACCTGAAATAAAAAGGTTTCAAGAAAGGAAGCCAAAGGAGGCATTCGAGAAACACCAGAGAAGTGAAGAGATGATGGCTCCCTCAGGTTGCCAAACAAAGCAGGCGCTTGCCTCCCTGGGGCTCTTTCAGGGACCATCCTCTCTGCTTCATAGGTCAAAAAATGCCACGGTTGCAAACAGAAGCAGGGTTTAAGCTGCCACTGTGAAGCCAAGAGGTAGAAAGTAGGGAAACAAAACAAGGAAACCGCATGGTATCAGGGAGTGCAGGTAGTCGTGGGTGGGGAGCCAGGAAGGTGGAAGAACAGGCTAGCCCAAAAATAGCATCCAAGTTCAAAATGTTCTTATGCAAGCCAGAAATTAGGAAATGGTATCGCTTCATGGGAGCAGCGTTGCTTTTCATCAGCTAAGCATGTGGCCTGGTATGTACTGGAATAGGCACCGGCAAATCCTTATAGCAATGCACAGCAGTACATGTGCAGGTCCGTGTCCTCGGTGAGTAGGTACTTGCATAATCCCCGGTGTAGGCAAAAGGGCTCCAGTGAGATCCACCGGCAGGCAGCTGGCCTAATAGTTAAGTTAGGCTCCCAAGTCCAGGCTTGCCTGTTTGAACAAGCGGCCTGATTTTCCAAAGCCAGCAGCTGCCAGCAGTTACCACAGAGCATTTGGGAAAAGAAGCCACTTCTTTTTTTTGCAGTTACCAAGGAGGGTAAAAAATACCACTTTTTTTGTTTCAGGTATATTATTAATTTGATCCTGGGTGTGACCGTGTGCTGCATCCGACTGGAGGGCCCGGTGGTAATGTGGTGGGGCTATACATGGCTCCTATAAACAACCCCCATTGCAACCTCTGGAGTAAGGTACATATAGGGTGCCTCAAAACCCTAGGCCCCACTGCCCTGTGGGTACTCCTGGGTTGGAGAAAGGTGAAGGGGCATCGCCCTGACAGAAGTTCATCCTTGCTGAGATGTTAGGCACTCAGCGACAGCTCTTATCTGTTGGTCTCTGGCGGAAGCTACAGACACGGAGACACTGAACATCTGGGCTTGGTCTGGCCTTTGGACTCTGTCTCCATGATTGAAATGGGGGATGGCAGGTCTTGGGCAGTCTCTACTCCTCCATACTCTTGCCTTGGTGCATGCGCTGAAGGTCTTGGTGTGATGGTTGCAGGACCCATCAGGCACCCGACTAGACCTCTTACGCATACACCAGGATTCGGAGGATCGACGGATGCCATGTAATCTTATTCTGTACATGGTACCACATACAGTGTGCGTGCAAGCATGTGTGGGAATTGCTTCCTCTTAGACAGAGTCCTCAAAAGTAGCTACAGACAAGTGTTTCTGCTGCTGCCCTTTAAAGGGAGGGTGGGCAGCTCGCTTTGGCCCCCCTGTGTTTCAGGGTCCTCACCTGCAGAGTATCAATACTGATCACACTGGCCCCTTCTAGCCTTAAATAAATCAGAGGGTGTTTTCATAAAGAGAGACAGCAAGTCAACACACTTGTTAGCTGAAGGTTTAATTTGATCTGCAAACAGAGCGGGGAGCCATGTGTCCGTGATATGTCAGGATTGACGGTAGTCTTATGTAGAGTTTGGATTATGGATTGTGTAGGATGGTTTAGATAGGGATGATCCCACTTCACGCGGGGGGTTGGACTAGATGTGACCTTGGGAGGTCGTTTCCAGCCAGATTTCTTTATGACTACAAGTGACATTTGACTCCTAACACTTGACAAAGGGAGTGTCAATGAACCTTGGCTAGTATTTCCCAATAGGATTTTCTCTAATCTGGAAAAGCAAGAGGCAACTCTGTCAGGTGCTCTATGGAATAGATTTCATAGATATTAGGGCTAGAAGGGACCTTGGAAGATCGAGTCCAGCCCCCCGCCCCAGGGGCAGGAAGTCAGCTGGGGTCAAAGGATCCCAGCAAGATAAGTGTCTAGATGTTTCTTAAAAGAGTCCAGAGTAGGTGCTTGCACCACCCCTGGAGGGGAGTCTATTCCAGGCCTTGGGGGCTCAGACAGTAAAGAAGTTTTGTCCAGCCTAAAATGGTCTTGGAGGAGTTTGCGACCATTGGACGCTGTCATCCCTTGGGGTGCTCTGGTGAACAGGCGTTCCCCCAGATCCTGGTGGTCACCCCGATGTACTTATAGGCAGCCACCAAGTCACCCCTGAGCCTGCACTTTTCTGGGCTGAAGAGTCCCATGGCTCTCAGCCTGTCACCATAAGGCTATTCTCCTGTCCTCTGATCATGTGCATGGCTCTCCTCTGGGCTCTCTCAAGCTTTTCCACATCCTTTTAAAATTGTGGAGCCCAAAACTGGACACAGTACTCCAGCTGCAGCCTCACCAAGGCCAAGTACAAGGGGAGAATGACGTCCTGGGATTTACCTGAGAAGCATCTATGGATGCAAGCCAGCGTTTTGTTCGTTTTACCAGGTGCGACATTGCGAATAGTTGAATCTGAAACCAGGAGGAAGAGTCATCCAAACACTTATGCAGCTTTTATTTTTACAGTCTGTTTAGGTTGGATGGAAAACCAGATTGTTCCCATTATAAGCTGACTGTGCAATTTTAGGTTCAATTAAAAAAACAAACAAACCCCGCCTTGTTGCCTGAATGTAAGTCCCTAGCTACAAGACAACATCCTTGAACTGCTACTGTGCATGCAACCCCCGGCAGGAGAAGCAAATGACCAAAGAAAGGACTCCAAAGGGCCGAATGCATTAAGAGTATTAAAATAAAAGCGCCAACAAAAAATTCTTGTTTGGCATTTTTATTGCTTGCACAAAAGTGGTGCAAATCCAAGATTGCTGGAGGCCAAACTGGAGTGTAAGTGGAGTGCAATTTTTATGGTTGCTTTGGATGAAAAAGGGTCAACTTATAATCACAACAATGCGGTATATTGTAACAATTGTCAAGGGTTTATCAGTATCATAGACTCAATCAGGCAACTTTGGCCCTGGTAGCCAAAGCCGTTTTCTACCTAAAGCTAATTGCATGGGGATGCGCTGTTAGAGAACTTGGAGGTGAGCTGCTGCTAATGAGAGAGGACTCATTTTGAGGCTTAGCTAGTGAACCAATTAAGGACAGATGGGTGGATGTGTAGAGGTAAATGGCTGACACCTTGATAATGATAATCCAAAGTCTGCAGCAGTACACAACAAGGGGATTTGCTTGTCTGCACTCTGTCAACCTACCCTTCTCGCATCGGTCACGCTATGTGGGGTCTTTGCAACATCTTCCATCATCTTCACTGGTGTTTTTGACAAAAAGGCTCTCAGCGTTACCAAGCCATAGTTATATATTGATAATTCAGCAACAAATCTGGCTTAACTTCATTGACAAGGCAGTTTATTTAACAAAAACAATATTAGGTCTATAAGACTTCCGACATGCTCAAAATGCATGCATGCTGGAGAAGCAAAATCACTTCATTCCAATCAGGTAAGAAGGGTGTAGGCACCCCAATCTTGACATGTTTAACCTACGTTTTCCCCTCAAAAAAAAAATAAAATCAACCCCTACACTCTCCAGAACAATCACCAGAACAAAGAATGAGGCCGCGCCAGCGTAAAGCACCTCTGATTTGGATAATAAAACGCACTGGAGGGAGAACAGAGTCCTTACAAAGCTATGGGCTATAGTCTAATCTCCCAGCAGTGTCGGGCCAAAGTAACTGATTTTCCCTGTGGTGTGAAAAAGATTGCAATATGGCCCTGTCCGCCAGGATCTCTCTTCTAGAGTGGATGGTGGAGTCGGTCTAACTTTGAAACTCAAAGCTTCAGAGTTGGTTGTACTTGCATCCATCTTCCCAGCCTAGTCCGGCCTGCCCCACTTTCCGCCCCATGCCAATGCTGCTTGGTGCCGGAGCATGAGAAGGGGCTACACAGTGTGAGGTTTGAGCAAGCGCCATCAGAAAGACTGGACAGGGTGTCACCATTTTATGGCACTCTTGTTCTTTCGCGATCGCAAGAAGCCACCATACGTTAGGAACTGATTTTCCCTCTGTTTGCCATGAACCACAACCAGATAGAGCTCGATGAGCGAAGCGTCCCGTTATATATTGTTTGCAATGAAAGTTACCAAACAATATTTTGTGCAAGAAATGGACCGCAACAGAACCATTGGATAGTTTGTTCATTTCATATACACTCACAAGTACACAGCGATTATAGGCACAAATGAGTCACATGGTTAGACTAACAGCTTTTAATTGTAAAAGAAAACAGCCCATTGAAACAATGAAAAAGAAAACTAAACCCTGGGAAGCTTTGGCCTCTTAAGAACAAATCAAAACCTACCACATTTGCCAATAACTCTGTTCCCACATCTCTCAGTATGACTGGCTGCATCCACAGGGTTACGCGAAAGCACACTCCCATGTACTAGATCAAAGGATCTATATACACCAACAGCCCAGGCTCCTATGTGGAAGAATCCCTTTAAACATGCAATGTCTCTCCCTAATGATGCCAAGGCCATGGATGCTTCTGAAGCCCTTGACCGTCGTGCGAGTAGGATAAACAGGACCCTAGGCAAGAGTGGGGACCTGTCTATGTGATGCTGCTACTTCAAGGCAACTGAAGGCAGCCGATTTTCTATGAACTTCTTTCACGATGTCAGTGCAACGATTAGCATGTATACAGCAGCATAGCAGGTGCGTTGTATTCAGATACATCTAAAACATTCACCAGCACAATGGGTGCAATTTATCTGCCTAGATTCACCCAGGAGATTCAGCAGCATAGCAGGTGCATCCTGTTCGGGTGCACCTAATACATTCAACAGCATGGCAGGTATAATCTACGTAGGTTGACCCAGATATTCAGCAGCACAACAAGCGTGTCCTACTTAGGTTACGCCTGGTATACTCAGCAGCATAGTGGTATGACCTACCTAGACACACCCAGAGCATTCAGCAGCAAAAGTAGGTGTGTACTACCTAGATGCACATAAAACATCCAACACCACCGCAGGTGCATCCACCCCGATACATGTAGGACGTTGCACAGCAGAGCAGACATGTTCTGTCTAGCTATGCCAGGAGCACATATAGAGGGTATCATCTACCTAGATACATCAGGAGCACAGAAAGCACAAATGAACTATACAGTCACCAGCTCACCAGAGGTGCCTTTTACCTGGATGGATCTTATACATTCAGCGTCACAGTAGGTGCATCGTACGTGGATCTACTTCAATTATTTAGCAGCAAGCAAGCATTGCTATCTGACCATCTAGCAGAAGCAGCCTTCACTGTGTTGAAGACACGCAATGGAAAACATTGCACTGGCTAGTTGGCTTCAGTGGAAGGGGCTGCGCTGTGCGTGGCTGATTCAAGAGGGCACAGCAGGCGTGAAAGGAAAATGCGCATCTTCCATGAGCACCTGTCAAGCTGGCATTTGGCCAATGACAGCGCTGAGCCTGCCAAAGTCACCTGCTGGGCAGAAGCTTCCTCCGTTGCACTGCACTGACAGCTGCAAAAGAGCACAGCTCACAGAGGTAAAGCACAGGGAGTTGTATCTGTAGGGAGGTGAGCAATGCACCACGCCTGCACCCCTGCCCCCAGGCATGGCCTTCGGTCGTTGTAGTACTGTCTCAGGGATGGACAAAAGTTTCCTTCCTGCACACGCTCCTCTGAGAAGGAATTCCCAAGGCTCAAATCCTAAAAACGTTGAGCCTCAGGAGCCATCTTCTCTGGGGGAGACCCTTAGCAACATGCCGAGCTAGCATGTGGCAGAACCAACTTTGGATTTCTAAGCCTCGCATATATTTCTAAGACAACCAGTTCAGATAAGCCAAGTCAGGGGAGGTGCTTGGTAGGCCTGCTCCTGACTCTGAGGATGAAAGACCTGAAATATGTGTCCAGCATCACTATGGTGATGCTCACAGAAATACTAGTCCTCGGAGGACATGGGGCTGCTCTTCCTGCAGCAGAGTGAGCAGGGGCACACGTGACACAGCAGTGGGCTAAACTGTGCCCCCAACTGCGCAGAGTGGAAAAGAAAGGGCTTGTGTGTCTGAGATGGCACGAGCTGGGCCATCGTCCAGGATGGAGCAACACACAAAGGATTAAGCTGTGCCCCGACCCCTGAAAAATGTGGACTATCGATGCCACGCCAGCCTTTACCTCTTTCAGGCCGTGGCTCGCAGCAGGGTTAATGAAGCAAAAAACCATGCACACGTCCTGTGCTACAGGAGACACATAAGACTGATTTCCAGTGGAGACCAACTTAGCATGGCCCCTACTAGCCTGGACACAAGAAGGCTCCTTTCTAGCTCACCTGACAGAGCTGCTGCTTACAGACCCCAGTTCAAATCCCCTCTGTACTGCCAGGTTAGCTGTCACATAATGTGCTCTAGTGAAGCCATTTTGTGGCTGGCTTTCATTCTCCATTTTTGTGGCTGCTGTGCAGCCAGCTGCTTTTTCACAGCTGAGGAAGCTACACCCAGGTTTCCTCTTGCATTTGATCCTGGCTGGCAACTGCAGGCTTTGTAGGCACGCTGCACACTGAACCCAGCCGCTGGTGGGTCCTGACCGTACATGTTTGCTCCAGCAGGTTGCACAAATGCTATCAGCAGCTGCAGATGCCCCCAGGTGACTGAGAAGAAAGGCAGACACATCCTATCTCCTGATATCCCCACAGCAACATTTGGGGTTTTTTGGAACAATTAAAACTTATTCCACCCTGGGACACAATTTGGTGGCCTCCTCTGCCCAACCCACCAGCTCAGGGCCCCATTTCAAGGGCAATATTTTGCCAGCTCCTTCTGGTTTGGAGAAAGGCTAGAAACTAGCCTGAGTATCGCCCGAACAATGAGGATCAAACGTCGCTGCGGGGCCACGGGGTCTGAAGGGGCAAGCGCCCACGAGCCGTGGCTGGAAACCAGGGTGGAAGTCTTTGAGCGGTATTTACGTGCTGTCTTCCAGCACCGAGGGAAGGATTTTCACAACCATTTAGGGATTGGGATGCCCAGTTCCATTTCACTTCCAACGGGAACTGGCCATACAAATCCCTCTCTGAGGCATCAGGGTCACCGCTTTCCTCCAGGGAATTAATAACCAGCTGTGCCATTCCCCTGATGGACAAATGAGGGGGGGTCCATGGAGGGGTGGGAGGTGCCCGGATTCACTGTGCAATCATCACGCCGTACTTTGAACACAGCAGGCTCCTCTTCTTCTCCCGGTCGGTTAGGAAACTCCTCAGCTTGGTGGTGGAGAAGGTGACCACCGCCTGCTGCTTGTCATCCAAGCCTGTCTCCTGCAGCCAGGGGATCTGCAGGCACTCTGCTGCCGATGGCCTCCCCCTAAGACAGGAAAGAGCTGCCGTGTCAAGAAGAGGTTGGACCAGGCAGAGCCCTGCTAGCTACCGCGGGAGAAAGATGGGAGCTAGAGCTGGGCCCTGCATGAGGTTTTGCAAGAAAGCACGTATCCTCTTACCAGGGATTGGCACAGAGCGTGCTCTGGAGAAACGACACAGCCCCTCCGGACAGCCCTGCGTAACACCGAGTGAGCTTGATCTTCCCTCTCCTGGCGATTCTGGGGAAGTCGCAGGCCACCTCCGAGCTGAGCGGGTAGTTGGCGCTCAGCCTAGTGACAAAGAGGAGGGTGAATCAACGTGAGGCCTCCCAGTCCCATCCCCAGGCCCTTTTGGAGAACGCCTATGAAATGGTGCATTAACAGGGAGGAAGCAGATGACACCAGGGCTTGGAAGTGTCAGCTGTGCAAGGGCTGGTCTGCTCAAGAGCGTGGCTGGAATATGCATGGGCTCTGGGTATCCTGAGCTGATGCCACAGGACCTCGGGGCTGCTGATTCAGTGTCTTTCTGCTGGTGCATCTCCCTTGAAGCTCCAAGAGATGTTAAAGCTGATGCTAGGGAATAAGGGACTGACTTACATGATGAAAGCAGTGACACCGACAGCCCAGATGTCAGTCTGTGGGAGGGCTCCTTGCTCTGACTGGAGCTCTGGAGCTAAAAAGAGCACATCAGTGTAAATGGCATTTCCTTCCAAGACAGGACTTTGTTTCTAGCAGAAAGCTGCAGGCTGCTTCTAATCCTTGCTATGTTTCAAGGGAAAGAGGAAGAAAGGGCCCATAATAGGGGCTGAGACCCTGCCGTGGAGCATTAGCATGAGTCATTGGACAAGGACTAACAGGGACCCTGGACTGTGGCCCCACAGAGCTTTGCCTTTGCTATGCATTTCTTGTTCTTCTCTGGCTGCTTTTGCCTGAGCAATGAATGCATTCGCTGCAGTGCGCATATCTAGCATCAGGGCCCGATACCCCTCTCACTTCCAGCACTGGGAAGCTAGGGTAATTGTGGTGAAGCTACGCAAGTCACACTAGGGTAAGTAGGAAGATGCTCGCCAGATGTGCTCCAGCCGTGTCCATCAATGCCCTTGAAGGGATGCTGGGCTTCACAGGGTGTGGACAGCACACTGTGCACCACTGGAGCTGGGAGCTGAGAGCTGCCAGCCCAGTCCTTGGAGGCAATGGCTCAGGCAGGCTGCTATTCCTATTCGATTCTCTCCTTCGCAACCAACTGATCTCAGGGCAGGGATCATGCACGTACTGGCTCAGAGCATGCCACAGCCCAGGCTAGGCCAGACTCTGCAGGGGCCTGTTCTTAAGTCTACCACTAAAACCTCCTCCACTGCTGCATAAGTGAGACGGGCATCTATCTGTGCCAAGCTCAGTTTCCTGTTTGCAGGGTAGCACCTGCAAAGGTGGGGACTCAGCAGCTACAAACTCATCTGTCCGCTGCTGCTCCCAGTCTGACCTTCCCAAGGGGCGGCGATCCCAGGCCGTGCTGACCTAATGCCAGCACAACTTTGCTGTACCGCACTCACCCATGGTTTCCACATAGTCTGTGCATTTGTCCATAGTAATGGTCTTGTCTGGTGTGTAGAACTGTGCATTGCCAAAGTCCAGGAGCTTAAGCAGGTTGGGCTCAGTAATGATCATGTTTTCAGACCTCAGATCCAAATGCAGGATGTTGTGGGTATGGAGGTACTCAACAGCAATAAGAATCTGCCACAGGTAGTCTCGGACCTCCACCTCAGAATAAGACGACCTGAAAAGGTGGAAATCATAAGCTGCTTCTATGCCTACCTTCACTGCCCAAACTGGGAACAATTCTAGACAAACTGGATGGACTAGCCTGGGTGGAGCACTGTGTCAGTGCAGCCACCCCACTTCCAGTATCTGAGCAAGCTCATGTAGAGCAAGCATGGATGTCTCTAACACGGCACGTGGTTATGTCACATTGACATCCTTTCAGCATCAGCGCTGGGATCAGAATCCAACTCTTTCGCTCCCTCCTCTTATCTTCTAGGTTTAAACCCTCAAAAGGACGTCACAAAGCAGGTTGAAGGAGAAAGCGACAGAGTTGGGCTGGTTTTCAAAGTTGATGCAATTCCTGTGCAGTCTATTGTACACCTGAAAGGTTGGATTTGAACATGTCTGTTAGGAAGGAGGCAGAGTTTGAGACTCTAGGAATCTAGCTGGTGATCAAACACATAAAAAAAAATGATGCTTTCCATTGCTGGAGGAGAAGGCAAAGAGGCTGTGTTGTTTCTCCAGGCCCTCCTTAAAGATGATAGCCAAGGGGAGACAAGGGCAGAAGATCACCAGGATGAACATTTGGGTAAAAAGCAGCAAATCTTTGCCAGATATACCAGCCCTGGACACAACTGGTACAGCGGGTGCACAAGAGAGTCCTACCTGTTTGCCAAAGAGTGGAGTAGCTCTGGTCCCACACAGAGCTCCTGGATGAGGACGAGGTGCCGTGGGCTCACATAGGCTCCCTCCAGCCGCGCTATGTTTATGTGATGAAGCTTCCTCAGGACCTGATATTCCTGGAGCACAGCCTGCTTGTCCTCTGGGCGGTAAGGGATAATTTTGGCAGCCAGTGCTTTTCCACACAGTTTTTCCCGACACTGTCTGACAATGCTGAAACGACCCCTGGGTCAAAGAAACACAAGGGCAAGTTACATGTGTCCTCCCTTTTGTGGCCTGGTCCAGCCTGAGCCAGATTCTGCCATACCTTCTGTTTCATGCACGAGGCAGAAGCCAGGATTGTACTGGGTTAATAGGGGAGACTATAAGAGACATCATCTATATGACATTTTTAAAAATTTGCTTGAAGCCAGAAGCAAAAGGCTGATTCCTGGGGTCTGCAATCAACAGCTGCAATGCCTGATACATCAGAGAGAAGATCCTTTACTAATCCATAGTTGAGCTGGGCTATACATTAGTGAGCTCCTTACTTATCTTGTGAAATACTAATTCCCAGATGTATAAACCTGAGGGATAGGTTATTTCCTAAGGGTAAACTGAGGACCATTTCAGGGTGACTGGGATGCATACCTGGAGTGACACCCAGCTGGCCCCCATCTTCACCCACCTGCCCCAGGGGGAAGCTCCTCTTCTCTAACTTGTGTCTCAGAGTGTCAACAGTGTGGGGCAGAGAGCTGACTGCAAACTCCCAAGTGTCTCTGGTTCTGTTACAACTGGTGCCTAGAAAGGAGTGCCCTGGACCTTGGGGCTAGGGACAGACATCCAGAAAGCCCAAGCCTGAATTGATTGAATCTTTGCAGGTTTGTTTAACATGCCTAGGTTGAATTGGTTTGCAAGTGCACAGACATTCCCTCTGGACAGAGGGAATGCAGGCACAAGCCTGCAGTGGCTCAGGCTAGAAGCTGTGGGGTGCTAGAGCAGCCCTCCCTTCCCTTCTACAGTGCTGAGCTGAGGGAGGAAAAGGCCAGGCCCCAGCAGGGTGCTCTGATTAGGGAGGGATGTAAACCCTCACCCTGTCTGCAACATCCCGGGCTTTTCCCCACTTGTTGCTCAAGGGGCAGGAGTGTTGCCAAACCCGAGCCCTGGGCTAGCACTCTGAGGCAAAGGGATGGGGGGTGCAGTGCATGCATCTGTTGATGATACTGAGCTTTTCAATCTCCCTCTCCCTGCTTCTTCATACTGTCTGCAAACCTGACAGGCGAGGGAGCCAGTAGGGACCTGATAACACAGCATTTATTAGCCCATCAAGAAAGCAAAAGCTTCTCTTTTTAGTTGAACTCTTAAACAGCTTTTTCCAAGGAAGGAATGGAGGGATGTTGCCAGCTGACTGGTTGATTAGCTCCAAAAAGCCCTGAGCGGACACTGTCTTGTCCGCCTTTGTCCTGTCTCAGTGAAATTGGAGACACACACACACAGGCACCTCTCAGCATTAACTAGCATACCACATGCCTAGGGTCCATGGGGCTGGGGTCCATGCTGTGGGAAATGGAGGGGGGGGATCCCTGTTTGAACAGTGAGTGGCAAGGCAGGATGAGGCAGGGGGAAGCCAGGCAGACCCTGCTGTGCCTACAGTCTCCACTAGAGCTCTAGCTAGGAAGCAGAGGGGCATGGAGAGCCCTGTTCTCTGGAGCAGACAGCCCAGCCCAGAGCTGCAAAGCATCTGGGATGCTGGGGGACTCTGGTTTAACTTAAACCCAGAAGAAGTCTGAGACAGACATTGCATAAATCAGTTTGACCATCAGTTAAGTCTGATCCCACATTCAACCAGGTTGATCTTAAACCAGTTTCAGCCATTTTGAAACTCGTTGATGTGCATTGAACTTATCTTCTGTTTACAGGTTTAAACCAGTTTTTGATCAGTTAAACTGGTTGATGTGTAATGTCTGTCCCTAGCCCAGGTACTGAAAGGGAAATTCCACCTATCCAGAAAGAGGACATCCTGCATGGACTGGCAAGATGCACATGAAGGCTAGATGCTCCAGCAGACTTTGACTCAGAATTCATCCACCAGCCCGCTGGAGGAGGGCTGCCCCACCAACAAGCCAAGCTCCCATGTCCTGTGATTTTACCTACTGGAGGTGTCCTTATTAAAACCAAGTGGAAAGGAGACAGGACACAGATGGGCAATTGGTAAGTTTAAGGTAGTGGCATTTCCAACGGTGAGGACCCAAACTTTAGCTGGCAATGCTGGAGTCCATCCCCCACCTAGATTTGTGGCCTTCATACCTTTTGATCTCTGTTTGGAAGGCATAGGTTTGGTGGGTTGGAAAAGGCTCTTCAGGTGTCATTATTCCACCCTCTTCTTCGGAAAGCCTCTGCTTTGCAGACTGGAAGGCTAGAAGGAAAAAGGGACACAGGTCTATAACAACACTGACCAAATCTTCATTTAGCTAATTCTTGGGTGCCTATAAATGGAGATGGAAGCAGGCAGCTGCAGTATTTCAGATTTCTGCAGACAAGGTTGCTCGATGTCTAAACACCAAAGTCATCAAAGTTGTACTTTAATGCAAACAAGTCCCTTCAGGTTTAGTGTTTCCTGTCGTGCAGTCACTGCAAGCATACTGTAATGTTATGTTAGAGGATGTTGGGCAAAAGGAGTGGCACAGTCCAACTGCAGCAGGCGAGCAATGAATTTATAAAATATCTAGCCTAGGACTTTGGTTCTCACCAGGTCACAGCCCTCAGTGAGGGTGGCAGGACACTGCCTATAGCTTCAAAACTCACCCCTATTCATGTTTCAAATGAAGTGGGCCCAGTTACTAACAACTGCTAGATGAGGACCCCAATGAGGAGCAGCACATGACCCATTAGGGCCTCTCCTTTGAAGTACCATGTGAACTGGCATAAGGGAAACTGGGACATGTCTCAGTGGTTGTGAGATCCCAGTAAAAAAAAATGGACGTGAATTTCTGGCCTAGGACAAGCAGACACAGGTACAACTGATACACAACATTGCTATAGGCTGGGCTTGAGTTTGGTATGGTAGGATCACCTCAACTAGCAGAGAGAAATAACATGTCACATAGGCCATCATCACCCCACCCTGCCAATGCATGACTCCTTACCCAGCTGTTCTTCTTCACCAATCTTTACTTTGGCAGACGCAGTACTGTACGGGCCCATTCCAGCTTTACTGATGCAGGCTGTCCTGAAGGAGTAAACCAAGCCGCTCGGGAGATTATTGGCATAGTAGCAGCAGTCAGAGACACCAGTAGCAAGGGTTGTCCACTCCCCATCTTGGCCAAGAAAAGAAAATGTATGTCAGGGGTTATTCCAGGGGATCATCTCATTCTTTTCTCTGCTAGTCATGCTCTAAGAGCAGAAAAAAGTTGCAACATTTTTAAAAGGCGTCTCAAAATGTTTTTAACCTGGGACTGTCACTTCGTGGTGACTTCTAATGCATTACAGCGATTGCATACTCTTACTTCTGACACCAGGAACTTCACATCGAGACCCATACAGCAGCATGAACCTGGGCTCAAGTTCACTCCAGGTTTTTGGACCTTTTGGGGGAACTCAGAAGAAGTTTGTAGTGGAATTCAGACCCGAATGAACCGGAAGTGTTTTGGGGTGGCATTGTACATGTTTCACTGGGACTCTCCATTTTATACAATTGTTGAACCTAGTGACAGGAACAGCTATGGGGCGAAACGCAAGAAGCAATATACGGGAAACACAGCATTGCCCAAAACAAAGACACTTGCAAGTCTGCTAAGGAGCTGGAACTGTGTGGGCAGAAAGCTTTGCTGAGGCTTGTTGGAGGCGTGGGTGGATGGAAAAGCACCCGACAGAGAAACAGCAAATGCCTGACACAGGAGTGCATGACCTTCAAAGAGAGCTTTTGTGCTGAGAAGCAGCAGCTGAAAGAGCTGTGAGCAAAAGGGAAACTGTTTCTCGGTGTTATCATTTCTCCTGTATTCAGGAAAGCAGGATGCTGTACCTTCTTCTAGATGAACAGAATTGCAGCAAGGACATCTACTGCCACTTCTGCTTTCTTCTCCTAACTGGTACTACCCTCCACTTCAGGTAACAGTGTCAACAGAAGTCATGCAAGCCACTGAAGTCATGCAATATGGTTCTGTTAAATCATCAGGGAAATGACAAGGCTCTTTGGGTAAATCTGATATCTTCTATTAAGCCAATTCAAATAGTCGGAAAAATTCTTCTTAGCAAGCTTAGAAGAATTTTTCTAACTATTTGAGTTGGCCTAATAAGATACCAGATTTACCCAAAGTATCTTGTCTGCCCATGTCCTTTGACCAACACAGCTACAACCTACGCCCTTGTAATCAGGGAAAATGAGGCGCCACAGATCCAGGGTCAGGAAACAGGAGGAAGGGATTTATTCAGGCATAATCCACATTAAGGATAGGATGTCCTAGAGTGCTCATGGGTCTTCAGACTGGGCTTCGCAGTCTGTTCAGCTAAAAGAAGTCCCATGTGGGTTGTGGCTTATACAGGCTATGGCAATATAAATGCCAATTGATATTATTCCAATTAGGAATGGGATAAGACAGGCCAGGCTCAAAGGGGTTGACTCATGGCTGATGAAAGTCACTGAAAATATTATCATTGACCCCAATAGGCCTGACAGAGAGGCAGGCAACCCAACCAGAATACATAGAAGCATAATGGTCTTTGAATGCAGGAGACTAATTGCACAGGCCTTGCAAACTTGGACAACTTTCTTACCTTCACTTTTGCACTGTATGGCATAAGTAACTGGGATGGCAGATTCTACCGGTTTCCAGACCACCTGCACCCCATCTTCGTACACCTCCACAATATCAGGAGGTGGAGGGCTCCCAGGAACCTCTGTCAGGAAGATGCACAAAATTCAAAGTATCAAGGCTAAAGGTCTGAAGACATTAGACTGAAATGAAAGATCCACGCCTATTAGATGAGTAATACAAGGCTTGTTTGGTCCGAGATATCTTTCTGTTTCGAACAGGTGATCCCCATTGGGACAAAAAATCATTTTGCCTTGTTTCACACCCAGTACAGACCTGAAAACGCAACTTAAACTAATCCTAACTAGATGGTCTTACCCACCCTGGTCAGACCGATCGCCATATTTGGGGTCAGGAAGGGATTTGATCCCATGGTCGGATTGGTTTGGACCATGGAGGGTTTTGCCTTCCTATGTAGCAGGAGCATGGCCCTCTACCTGGGATGTCTTGGGTGTATATTAATTTTTACAGAAGTAGGAGGTTGGCTGCTGTGGTTCCCCAGCTTTACCTGTGGCAGGTTAGGGTGTTATATCTTGTATTGTGTCAGGGTTGATGGTAAGAGGGTAGATTATGCATTTGTTTAGGATAGGTTTGATAGGGATGATCCTGCCTCAGGCAGGAGGTCGGACTAGATGACCTATGGAGGTCCCTTCCAGCCCTACTTCTCTATGATTTCCGTGGGCTTGCTTTCCATTTAAGAGAGCGATGGTCATAAGGGACTGGGGAGAAAGACCACAATGCAACCTGCAGAAGGGAGCATGGCAACAAAACCTGTGGATAAGGAGCACCCATAGGAGAAACAGCAAAATCCCCCTGAAAATATAAACCCAGTAGTTCCAATACATCATTGATGTAAGTCCATCCTCTTCAATGGGCACGCACTATGGAAACTTTGACTAAGTCTGGATAATGAATGCACACTCATGCAAGCCTAGCTGCTGGAAGACAAATGTATTCTTCTTTGGGCAGCAATGTGTTCTGGGCTATTTCCTAAGATGAAAGCACTTGCCAATTTTAAAAAATGGGCATAAATAGGAGAGGCTTAATAAGCAAGCAGTTAGGAGGCATTTTGGGAGCAGTTAGGAGGTCTTTCAGTTTAGAAGGCATTTTGCCCCAGCTCCAGGGGCACGTTTCAGCCTTGCTTTGGCCTGATGCCAAAAGCTGCCCACAACGAAAAGGTGCCTGGTCGTTCAGGCTGAGGAATCAAGCCGTCGGGACCACATTGCTGCCTTGCGTGACACTGGCTATAGAAAGGGACCTGCCTTAGCCACACTAGTCTGGCGGGTTGCTAAACTCAGGAGAACCCCTGACTTTTATCACACAACATTGAATTATTTTCACAATATTAGTGCTGGCCCTCAAATCGTATAAGGCATGCCTACTCCAGCCTCGGCGTGCTCAATTTGCACTGCTGAAATCATGGCGTCTGTGCTACAGTCCAAGCCTTCACTTGCACTCTCAAGTACTTGTTGTGCAGAGGGGGTCCAGGGAAAGAACAAGCTCAGATGGACATGCCATCTCTTCTACCTTCCAGCACACAGGTTTCTGGCGGGAGAGAAGTCCAACTTCCATGGGACTTTCTCGTGAGAAAGGCCAGTAGGGAGCACATCCTTCCCTTCTCCTTTGCATGGTGCAAGTAACTGGGACGGCAGCTTCCACCGGTTTCCAGACCATTGGTGCTTCATCTCTGTACACCTCCACAATAATCGGGAGACAGAAGGCTACCAGGACGTCTCATCCTGCTCTCCCTCTCTCTCATATCTCTCCCACCAGAAAACCCGTCACCACTGTGCGTGCGTTCAAGTAAATCTATGGGCATCTCTATACCAGGTCTAGTAACCGCTCCCTCAAACACAACACACCTGCCTCCTAAACCAGAAGCAGTAAGCTGTGTCAGAGGTGCTGCGGGCAGGCTAATCAGCATGGAGGTGAGATAATGGGCATGACTATTAATTAGAAAACCTGCAGTGCTGTAGACGTGACCATATTACTACTTCGATTTAGGAGGCAACCTGCTTGGCATAATTAAGGGTGTCCCTGGGATGTTTAACTGTGTAGACACGGCGTGCATTTGCTTATTGTGGGCTCTGAAGCAAAAATGGTAAAAAGCCATTCATCCGCCTTCTTCACTTACCTGCTTTCCTTACCAAACAGGAGGTGGATGCTGTACCTAAGGAGCTGGTGGCCACACATGTATAAACACCAAAATCCTCTGGAGTTACCACCAACATAGTTAAAAGCTGGAAGTGTTTGAGTGTGCTGGAGATCAGTACCCTACTGCTGCTGTGAAGGAGGATCCCATCTGAAAGCAGAAGGAACATGGGGGGGGAAACGCCTATTTTATTCTACTGAGATGTCTCAAAGATCTCTCTCTTTTGGGGCAGAATAGTTAATCCCACCCTGCTGAACTGCCCCCACAATTTAGATTCTCACAATCATCTCCGTTGTGCTACAACTCCGACACCCACTACTCGCTAATCCCGGATACCCAAAAGAGAGTCGACGTCACCTCGGAACCACTCGACGTGCGGGGACGAGTGGGCAGACGTCCGGCAGGAGAGAGTCACGGACTGTCCTGGCACAGCCGTCTGGTCGGTCAGCTCTTCTACGAAAGAGGGTGCTGAAAGGAAATGGGAGAGCAGCATTGCAAACATGCTGAAAGGAGCATGTGTAAAAATTGCAAGCGATACCCCAGAAAGCACTTTTGATCCGCAGAGCTACCAAAGAAATCCAATGAAGTGAAAAAAAGAAAGATGACTGAATCTTGAATTCTTCTCCGAAAAGCAGGACTGAGGAACACCCTACCCTACCCTACCCTACCCCCACTTCAGAATAACTTGTCAGCCTGGCGGTTACGATGTGAGAGATGTGGATTTGACCCTTCTTAGGCAGAGAAGGAATTAAATTGCCACAATGTGGGTAAGTGTCTTACCCACCAGGCTATTAAGGGCATGGGTGGACAAAATGGGGGCCCTCAATTGAAGCGGTGGGTTTTTAAAAACACCGCGTCAATTTAGGGCCCTTTAAACCCCTGTGTTGTGCATACACCCTTGCACTTACCTGCGTCTCCGGCAGGGAGGGGAGGGCGAGCTCCTGGCGAGCGGAGCAGTCCCTGGGCTGGGGGGGTGGGGAGGGGTGTGCTTCCTTCTGTGGCAGCGGTGGCACCCACCCACAGGCACACAGTTCGGGCGGTCCCAGGGAGCACCGCAGCTGCAGAAGGAAGCACCTCATGCAGCTCAGGCAGGCAGGCAAGCTCCAGGAAAAAAAGAGATCTCGGGCAGAGCCTGCCTTCCCGGGCTGCTGCCAGGCTGCCTGCAGGGGCTTTCTGCAGAGCCCCTGGGCTGCACGGAGCCCGGTGCTTCGCTCCGCAGCTGCAGGGCAGCAAACTAAGACTCCTCAGAGGAGTTTTAGTTTGCTGCGCCCCGAGTCATTTAAGGTGCATTATGCTGCCAAACTTGTTACAGCAGCTGGAATTAATGCTCAATACGCCTCTGATGCATGCAAACACTGACATCATAAAAGCATTTAGCCCACTTTCAAGTGTCATGTGCACATGCCCCTCATTTCATCTACACACGGTAAGACACCAACTTCTGTTCCCACTGTATTTTCAGGGAAAGGAATGATTACCAATCCATTTCTTGAAGGGAAGGGTACAGGCACCTGTATTCCCAGAGAGGAGGTTGGCACCGCCCACATAGCACTACCAAGGGGTCTAAACTCTAGTGACGGCCAGATCTCAGATAAATCAGGGTTATTTCTGTTTTGAAAATGGACGATGGTGCAATGTGAAAAGCAGACTTGCTTCTGGCAGAACAGACCAGCCTTCAAACTCAAGTTACTGCCATTACATTCCCCTGTGACATTCCCCGGTAAAACGATCTGCAGACTCATGCAACCAAAGTACCTTTCTCCTTTGTTTTGAGGCTTGATAATCGGAAAGATGGGAGTCCTGATTTCTTCTTCAAAAGTCCTGCAGCTTCATGCAGCGGTTCACTCTCTGATGCATCAGCTTCCCGCTCCTCGATGCCTTTTATAAAGAAATGAATAGAAACCAGTCTACCCAGTCCGTGTCCCTCCTACTGCAGCGTACCATTAAAGCCTCTATGCTGTCGTTCGTATAAGATCAGTGCAGCAGTAAAAATGCTAGGGGTCTCCAGTTAACGAACTTTCAGTGAGTACATAAATTTGTGGCAAGTTTAACAAAAAAGCCTTAGCCAGAATGACATTAAACCATGACAGCCTAGAAGAGCAGTGCCAGAAAGATAAAACATGCAGAATCCTCTAAAGTGAGGCAAGCTTGAGAAGACAGATCCCCTCTGCTGTCCTAAGCACGTGCCCACAGTTATCCGTCTGGTGCAATCCCACCGAGTTCAGGTGAGTCACTTCGGATACACATTAGTGTCACTCCTAAGTTCAGATCAAGCCCCGCATCTTACTTTGAGGCAAGGATGCCAGATATTTTTCTGAAATAAAGGCCTTGGCCTCAGAGCATGGAAAGAACCTCACTAAGTCAACAGAGGCCTGGTGCTTTTCCTATTAATAATACTGGGTGATTTGTTGCTGTTCACTGTCTAACTCAGGGAAGTATCTCAAAGTTGTGTTTTTTCCCCCTGAGCCACGAGTGCAAATATTCGGAGTAAAGGAGCTGATGGCAACAGAAGACTTCACCAGATCTCTTCTGGCAACGCAAATCAGCAGGACGCACAGTCCAACAAGCTCCAGGAATGTGCTGAGGATGTTTCATTTCAGATAATAGGGAGGTTGCCAAGGGTGGGAGCTATGAATCGTCCAACAGGGAGAATGAAACTAAAGAGGGAATGCAATTTGGATGGCAGGGATCACAAAATGATAGAGGTCATGCATCTGAGGAAGGGAAGACTAAGAGCCTCAGGATAAAGACAGCGGACTTCAAAGAAGCAGACTTCAGCAAGTTCAGGGACCTGGTAGGTAGGGTCAGTTTGGCAGAAATTGGGGTCAGTCAACAGCTATTGAGAGAAGCTATATTCAAGACACAGTAGCAAACTATCCCAGTGTGCAGGGAAGATAGGAAGCACAGCAAGAGAGCAATATCACTTTGGGGGAACACTGCCATCACATGAAGATCACGAAAAAATTGTATAAATGGCAATAACACAACCGGAGATGACTATAAAGGCAAAAAAGCACAAGCACATGTGATAAAATCAGGAAGGCTAAAATGCAAAATGGTTTAGGACTAGCATAGACCTTGGAAAGGTTTTACTAAATACATAAGCAGCAAGAGGAGCACAAAAGGAAATGGTCTCTTAATGAAGAAGAACAACAGATGATACAGAGAAAGTTACTGCATTTTTTTTGCCTCAGTCTTCCTAAAAAAAAAAGTTAAATGTGTTGAGATAATAAACGGATTGTACCCCTGGGAGAGGAGCACAGGTGGAATAAAGGGGGGAAAGAGGCTAACGAATATTTAGATGAGTTAGATGTATTCAAGTCGGCAGAGCCAGATGAGATTCACCACAACTTTTTTAAGAAGCTTGCCAAAGTGATCTTCAAATATTGGTGGGGACCTTCAAAAAGTCACTGCGGGTATGGGAGCTACCTGAAGGCCGGAGAAGGGCAAACATGGTGTCTGGTCTAAAAAAAGGAAAGACGATGACCGTACTGAAATATAGACCAATCAGCATGACTTTAAGAAATAATGCACATAGAAATGTTGTTTCCAAACAATCTGATTTCCTTCTCTGACCCAGTGACTGGCCTAATAAATAGGGGAAAACAGTAGAAGTGATATAGGTCAACTTTAATAAGACACTTGACCTGTCCCATATGACATTTTTACAAGCAAATGAGGGGACTATGGTAGATGCAAAACTCTTGGATAAAACATGCTCAAAGGATGGTTTTTCAATGATTTCCTGAAAATTAACAGGGTATTTCAACTATGGTGAAACAAGGGTCTGTCCTGGATCTAGTTCTATTCAGTATTTTTATTCATGATTAATGAGAATGGAAGCAAGATCGTACTTATACAATCTGCAAGCATCAGGCTGGGAAGAGCATCGGACGCTTTGCAGGGAAAGGATCAGAATTTTAAATGATCTCGATAAACAGAGAAACGGTCTAAAAATCAGCAAGATGACATTCAATAGCAACAAAGAAAATATGTCACTGAGAAAGGAGACTGGGGAATAACTAGCTAGGCAGCAGTATGGCAGAAGAGGATCTGGGGAGTGATTACAGACCACAAATTATGAGTCAACAGTGTGCTTCTGTTGTTAACAAAAAAAAGACAAACCTCATTCTGGGACGTTTTAAGAGGGGTCATGGGGTCACACTATGTCCCATCTTAAGCAACCCACTCTATGGAAGATAAAGACAAATGGCAGAAAGTCCAGGAGACAAGCAACAGCATATAGTAAGAGTGCGGGAAAGCAGGACCTAAGACAGGGGTGGGCAAAATGCGGCCCGCGGGCCAGATTCAGCCTGCCAGGCCGTTCTATCTGGCCCACGGGACCCCTAAAAAATGTAGAAAATGAATATTTATCTGCCCCTGGCTGCCTGTTAGGCAGCCCTCAATGGCTTGCCAAAACTCAGTAAGCAGCCCTCTGCCCAAAATAATTGCCTGCCCCTGACCTAGGAGGAACTATTGAAGAAATTGGGTTTGTTTAGTCTAGAAAAGAGAAGACTGAAGGGTGCAAAGTTTGCTATAGAAAAGCGGGGACCAATTCTTCTCCGTGTGAACTAAGGGCAGGACAAGAAGCTCTCAGCTTCATTTGAAGAGAAGATTGTTTAGGAAAAGCTGCCAGTTATAAGGAGAGTTGAACACTGGAGCAGGGGATGCAGGAAGGACTGAACCCTCTGTCATCACAGGTTTTTTTTACAAAAGTTTGCAAAACATCTGAAGGGGAGGGTTTAACTTGACCCTGCCTCTGAGCAAGGGATGAACTGGATGAGCACTTACAGTCTCTCCCAGTAAATACCTGCATGCCCTAATTTAGCTCACGGGTGTAACGTAGAATCTGATGCACGTAAGAGGGAGGGACAGGGAGCGAGGAGAAGCAAGGGTCAAAAGCACCCAGTTATATCAGCCCATTTACACACAGAACGAGATTTTTACCTTCCTCTAGTTCTTGCTCAGGGGCCGGTTTCCCCTTCAGGATTCTTGAAATATGGGCAACGGAAGCCTTTACTTTATTCCTCAAACTCTGCTCGACTGACTGCTCCACCGAGTGCGACCGGCCGTAGGGTTTGGACAGTCCTGGCTTGCTGCGCATGGAGCTCTTCTGTTTGCCACTTGAGCCCTTCAGGGAGACTGGCTGGGATTTGCCTGCCACGTGGCTCTCCAACCCTTTCCCTGCATCTTCGGAAATTTCCAAAAGGTTGTGCCTGGCGTCCTGGGAATTGTCCTCTCGAACACACAACCTTTTATCTTTATGCAAATACCCAGGAGGTAACTTGTCCCCTAGGCGCATTACTCTTTTACTGGGTAGCTTGGGCGTGGGTTTCCTGAAGCTCATGAATTCAAATGGAAAATATACAATGTCATACAGATCTGATAGGTTTAAATATGCTGGCTCTACCTCCGATATGTCGAATTTTGAAATCTCACCCCCAAGATAAGACATGTCTTCCGAGAGGTCCTTGATTTTCACCAAGGAAACTTCAGAGTGTATACTCGTTTCCTTTATATGGGATATATAAGGGGATATTTTTACAGAACCTGAACTATCCGACTGGGAATCACTGTGTTGGCTGGAAACAAGGCTCTCGAGTGCCAAATCCTCCAGATCTTCACACTCATGAGGAACCATCTCTTCTTCTTCAGTCCCTCCACCCAACACCACTGGCTTCATGGATTCATCTTTCACTGCAGGTAACAATGTCATATCATCCGCAATATCATCCAGGTAAATGATGTCTTCTTTTTCATCCGGTGGCACGAAATGCATGGCACGCCCATCTACTGCTTGGCCGGCTGGCCCATGGTCAAACATTTCCTTTGGAGTGGGGACTGGCTTTATTGATTCCTCTTGACCAGAAACAGTCTCTGCCAAAACACTCATCTCTTCAGACAGGCCAACCATCTCGTCTACCAAGTTTTCCAGAACAGCAGACTCCACCTTGCTGTAAACCAAAGGCTTCAGATGTAAATATTTCTGGCTTTCATCCTCACCGCTGGAAGCGGGGACCGTCTCTACAATAACTGGGCTTACGCTTTCCAGGATGGCTGATCCCATCTCCCCCAAAACCAGCAGCTCCTGTTGCTTGTGGCATTCACCTGCAGAGACTAACTCAGGGGCAGTTTCTGGTGCTGGGACACCTGGGGGCTCCTGATCCAGGGCAACAGATGCTGCTGCACTGCGACGAGACGACTGGGACTCGAAATGCTCACACTCTGAAGGCAGCACAGTCTGTAGTGGTGGGACTGTCACTTGCTCACTTGCTGGGACAGCAGATGCTGGGCCACTATCAAGGGCCTTGCATTCGAGATGCTCCGGGCTTTCACGCTCACGAACTGAATGCGGGGCACCTTCCAGCGGCATGATTCCCAGAGCTGCTGGGCGTTCGCCTCCCAGAAGAGCGGATGCTGCACCGGGGTGATCAGAAGAAGCCGCGAGAGCAAGGAGTTCCTGGCTGTCGGTCTCAATGGTGGACTGGGGGGCAGTTTCCAGCGGCCGAACCCCTGGAACAGGGGGGCGTTTGCCTGCTGGGACAGCGGATGCCAGGGCACGGTGATCTACATGTTCCTGGATTTCATGCTCACCGGCCAAACATGAGGCAACTTCAGTTTGTGGCACAGCTAGAGCAGCTGGGTGCTTGGCCGCTGGGATCATGGGTGCCTGCCCCTCTGCTTGTGCATGCTCAAAATGCTCTGGACTTTCAGCCTCCCGTGCAGACTGCGAGGCAGTTTCCAATGGCAGGACTCGTACAACAGCAGCTGGACGTTCACCAGCAAGGACAGTGGATGCCTGGCTGGGGTAATCAGAAGCTTTGTGCTCAACATATTCCTGGCTTTCGGTCTTGCAAACTGAATGGGAGGTAATTCCTAGTGTTGGGGCTGCCAGGACACCTGGGTGCTCACTTGCTAGACGAGCGGATGCTGGGCTGTGGCGGTCAAAAGCCTTGGGCTCTAAATGTCCCTGGCTTTCCAGCTCACAGACTGAGCATGGAGCAGTTTCTGGCTGTGGGACTGTTGCAAGAACAGGGCGTTTAGAGTCCGCGGGAGCGGACGTTGCGTCCTGGTGATCAGGAGGTTTCCCATGTAAGTGCTCCTGGCTTTCATCCTTATGGACTGGGGCAATTGCCTGATGAACTGGGCTTTCCCCCTCCATCTGGGCATGCTCTTCAGCATGGTGAACATAAGGCTTTGGCTTCTCAAGTAAATGTCCTCCTCTTTCTCTCTCAAGGGCGGATGTAGGGGCCGCCTCTGATTGAGGAACACTCAAAACGGGGCCTTCACCCCCCCCAACAGTGGACTCGACACCACCAGGAGCGGAAGGTTTTAACTGCTCGCTTCCAGGTTTATAGGCCAACGATGAGGTTACATCCGATTGCTGAGCTATTAAAATCAGGCTTTTGCCTTCCAGATCAGCAGAATCCTCATGACTATGAGCAGAAGGTTGTGGCTTCGGGTGCTCCTCTGTTTCACCCTCATGAGCTGAGACTAAAACCCTCTCTGATGGTTGAGCAGGTAGAGTTGAACGTCGGACCTCTTCACATGGTGCAGAAGGACCAGACTCTTTTTCTAAGCAATCCTTTCTAGCCTTCCTAGAGTCCTCCTCCCTGGAAAGCTCTTCTGCATGCACCTCGCTGCTGTCGGCAGAAGCGTCCTGCTCATGAGCTGGTCTTGGACCACCCTCCTGCGCAGCCTGATCTCCCTCTTCTTCCTTAATGCTGTCTTCCTTGGATAGCCTGAAAGCTCTCAATCTGTAATCGTCCAGGGAACGGCTTCTTCTGGAAACACTGAAGGTGGGGTGGGGTGGTTTCCTTGCAGTATCGAATGAAGCTGATTTGGTCAGACCTTCTCTGTGCTTCCCATAGTCTTCATCGCCTGATAGCCTCTCTTCTTCTTCCAGTTCAAAGTGTTCTAGGAGGGGCTCACGAAGGCCACTGAGAGGTACTTTTGAATACCCTGCTTTCCTGTAGGTCCGTCTTGCTCTCTCCAGATGCTTTCTGAGGTCGCTCCCCGGTGAGATAGACCCCTTGGCTGGTAGCTCAGACGCTTGGCTGTAGAAGGTGCTTTTAATTATGCTCTGTCTTGGGACGCACAAAGGGGGTTTTCCTCCTCCGTCACCACCTTTGTCAAGTTGGTCTTTTTCAGGTAGTGTCACATCCATCTTTTCTTTTTGTGAGGCTAAGCCAGCTCCCTCGATGACGGCTTCTGCCTTCACCAGCAAAGGCTTTTCTCCAGCTTTCTCTTGAGACTGGTCTGCTTGTTCATCTTTGACTTCAGGACAAATCTCTTCTCCTTTCTGAGCTGAGGCATCTGGTATTACTTCTCTGCTTTCCGTAGGCGACCTGTCATCCACTTCATTCTTCATTAAGGCGTATTTCCGTCTCATGGGTTTTACTGGAGTTGCTAAGGCCTTGGCTTGTTTCTCTTGAGGTGCCTTCGTGGGAGGTTCTTTATAACTTGGTACTTCAAACACAGACAAGTGCAATTCTGGGGAAGAGCCAAAGTGCCTCCTCTTGGCGAAGGATGAGTTCTCATTGTCTGAAGAGGAACCGCTAGTACTGGTGGAACTGCTCTCTTCTACAAGGTGCCGGGAGATGCCAAGAGAGGTGTTTTCATGGGTCCTCTTTAGGATTTCTGGGATGGATCTCATTACCAGTATGGATTTATAGCACATGAGGGAGCGCTAAAAAAGGGGGGGAAAAAATGCATCACTACATGGGAACATAGTGATGAGCATGGTATAAATACACACCCACCCCCACACCCACCCACCCACACACACACACTTTATATCTGCCGGAAAGCAACACACAGCAGAGTTGCATAGCATATGCTCACTATGCATTTTAGTAGAGTTGATTTAGGTCTCATTAGTTCATTCTGGACCTGATTATCTTCAAATTTATAGCAAATGAAACCATACTGAGTGCAGTGAAGGGCGTCCTAATTGACTCAGCTGTGAGGAGAAATCAGAAGTCATCAGCACTCTCAGATGCAAGCATCTTTACTAAATGTCCCAAATGGCGGTCTCCTCTTGCAACGCCAGAAGCTGTAGCATAGAAGGAAGGATGCTGCCACGAGATGGGCCACCCGCTCCTTCTGAGGCAGGACACTTTATGTGCTTATCAGTTTTATGTGCTGCCCTATCCAAAAAAGGTCCAGGACAGTTTAGAGTAAAACCCATAAGGTATGAAACAAAAGCAGGCTCCCCAAAGGACACTTCAACGCCTTTAAAAACTCTGTCCAGCTCCACTCACTCCCACTTCTCTGCCTCTCATACAGAGGAGCATCCTGCCACCTATTTCAATTTTGTGCCCAACCCTTCCTAAATCTCCGTTCATCTAATGTTGACTGGTTTCCACATCTACCAAATGCTTTCCCTATAAGGATTATTCCCTGCTCACTGCCATGCCATGCAGGTTTCTATCACACGCTCTGCCCTGCTGTGGCAGTCTTGACACAAACTTTAAAAAATATAGCTAGACAGAAAGAGTAAAACAGAGCAATGCCTGCTGACCTGCCACTTGCTTCGAGCCACAATGAATTTGAGCTGCTTTGTATCAATAAAGTGAGCTTCTTCAAATGGGAGATTATGCTGAAAAGAAAAAAAAATATTCCTCACCAAATCCTAACACAGGAGGAGGAGTTGGTTAGAGATTTCCCACCCCAAGGGATAGGGCAGTCTTCAATTCAAGGACGTGCTCAGCTGCAATGGGCCAAATTCTACTCTAAGTTTTACTCAGTCTCCCATCAAATTTTCCATTGATCTGATTCTTTTCTCCATGTGACTGTTTTCCTTTATGAGTGGTCCCAGTTGGCTGAAGATGAACTTTCATTTCTACAAAGCCCCGGCCAAAAGGACCTAGCTTCCTTTTAAGGCAGATGTGTCCGGTCTATTCATGTTAATGAAAGGTCTTTGCAAGTTTTGAAAAGAAAAGCTACCACGGTGCATGTTTATGGACAAGGCCCAAGCCCTCTTGTGTGTGAGGTATCCTCGAGATGTGAAGTAAAGGAGCCAGCTGACTAAGTAGGAGGAAGTTTCTTATTATGAGGGTGGTAAAGCATAGGAATAGGTTAGCTAGAAATGTTGGGATCTCCGTTTTTGGAAGTTTTCAAGAACAGGTTAGACACCTGGCTGCAATGCTTTAGCCAGGGATGATCCTGCCTTGAGCAGGAGCTGGACTAGATGACCTGGTGAGGTCCCTTCCAGCCCTGCTTTCCTATGATCCTACATTTAGGGCAGGAGGAAATGGCTGCTGAGCAGAGCAAACTCACCAGGAACCAGCTGTGGGAGAGACACTCCAAAGCACTCGGTCTGGCCCTGATAATGGACAAGGATAACTGAAGTTACCAATAGTCATTTATACACCATCAGCAAGACTCTACTGCGTGCATTTTCCTGGGGCATTCACCCCGACGAAAGTGGTCATTACCAACCAGCTGCTGTTTGGTACAGCTAAGCTGAACAGTTAAGACAGAAGTATCTTTTAAACCTGCGAAACAGGTCTTTTCTTTCAGTCTATGGTATGTTTCCCAGTGCTCAGATTTTCTGCTAGCCCCTTATGCCAGGGCTGTGAGACCACAGTCCTGTATGGGCCTGAAGGATGGCTCTCCTACTGGAGAAAGTCATCTTTCAGCTGCCTTCACTGGAGGTGAAGGTGGAGCTCTCTGAAATACAGTGTTTGCCAAAAAGAAATGACTAATGCATCTACTGACTTACTGGAAGTGAAGAGCACCCTCAAAGCATGACTCTGACTTACATCTTCTGTATGACTAGCTCGCAGGGTGACTGAAGACTAAAGAGCTGAGGAACTGAGCAGGCTGAAATGGGAAGTGAACCAAAATAGCATGTACATCACACTCTTTACATTGTGTTATCTTTGTGCCATACGTGGTGCAGCCTAATTCATGCATTAACTGCACTATTGCATTTAGGCTCTTACACAACCCTCCTCAGCGCATCAGGTTTGGATGCCAGGTAAGAACATCAGTGGTCCCTTTGGTTGCTGGAGTCTATACATTCTTGTCTTTCAGTCATAAACTCTGGGGCTTTCTGGGTGTTACATATAATGAGGGATTCGAACCTGGGTGTCTTCAAAGGTGAAAGCCTGAGACAATAACTGGCTGCCTGATCCGAATGATTTCCTATCAGTGTGGGTGTAGGTCTGACTAGCTGAGCACTGCCAGTGCCTCCAGGCACATAGCTGGGACAATATTATTCAGGAAAAACAGTGGAAATGCACTCACTCCGGAGATTGTTGTAGGATCCGTTTGACAAAATCCTTTGCTTCTTCACTTAGGTGGAGAAAATCAGGGATATTCCATGAAATTGTCCCATTCTGGATATTTATAAGGGTGGCTTGGTCGTTTTCACCAGCAAAAGGAGATTTGCAGGTTAAGCTTATCGTTTCCACAGAATAAAAGAAATATAAAAGATGTGATTTTTTTTACCATTTTATTGCTACCCAAGCCCCCAAACTTAAATGTGTGATTAAAGCTTTCAAAATGCGTGGTTGACTTGGACCAACGGACTGATGCTTCAATGAGTCACGCTTGCACTTTTAGACTGCTAGCCATCTGGACTGTCATTTAGGCCCATTTTACAAATGAGGGACGAAGGGCTTGGTTTTCAAACTTGCAGTTCATATTTCAACAAAGGAACATGGACGCATACTTTGGTATCCATGAAGACTAAAATAAGTGGTGAGAAGATGACCCCTAACCCAAAGCTGTAATGTGACTATAATATCTGTAGAGTATATTTATAGAAAGGGGTAGGTTTTGGGGGTAGGGACTCTGGTACATAGTTTGTAATGTATACATTAAACATGTTAGTAAATAGTAATAATTGCCACCAACATGTGAGGGTCCAGGGCATCACTCCTCACTCATTCAAAACTGCCGTTTAAAACCTTGGGAAGACTTTTGTGAATCAGGATTAATGACAGCCTATAAACTACAGTTACTTACCTTAAATAGGTGATGACTCCAAGAGCCCTGGGGAGACAAAAAACACACTTGTGTTAAGCAGTTATTCTTGTTCCTGCCCCGGCCTTGATGTACCCTAGCCAGTTGACAGTAATCCACACAACTGTACAGTAGGATTTCACTTTGAGCTGCTCCAGTGTTGATCAGTGTTAATGCTAGCTCGAGTCTGAAGCAGTCACACCTTACGACTAAAAACCTTCCCTGGCTGCCCCCTACCTCCATGGCTGTGACTTGCCACAAGAGGCCTGGTGAGCAGAGGCAGGACTAGGAGCTGTAGGCAAGTTGCTGCTACGAAGATGCTGAGCCAGGGCAGGCTTCCTGCTCTGCTCTAGGTGCAGGGTGAGAGAGATGTGCTGGCGGTGGGGTGGGTGGAAGGGAGCAGGAACATGAAACTGGGAGGCAGAGAGTTAATGGGATAGGGGTAGATAATGAAATGGAAGTGGCAAGGAAATGGGGGTGGGGGAAGGGTGGTAAAATGAAGGAAGTCAGCCACTGGAGGATAAAAATAAAAATAAGTTAAAAAAAAAAGAATTTAACAGAAATAAAAAGGAAGTAAATGAAATGAAGTCTCATGTTTTCATAAATTGGGATTTGGGATTGGGATGTGGGAGGTGCTGGTCATGGTTCCTAGGGTGGATGGGAGCAGGAAACAGAGAGGGAAGGTGCTTCTGGGGGAGCTACTGCCCCTGTAGGCCCAGCTCATGGGGATCCAATCCAGCCCCCTACCTTGTTTGCTCCCCAGACACATAGACCCCACTTCTGGACCCATCAATGCCCTGTAACCTGGCTACCTGGCACGCTCTCTGCAGGCCATTTACCCCTGGGGGTGGGAAGGTCACAGCTCTGGGGGTCAGAGGGAGAATTGCCTTGGTGCCAAAACCACTCTACTGGGCAGTAGAGTTTGGGGGGGGGGAGTTGGTCCACACAGAACAGGAGGGTGGGACAGGAGACACTGCATCCTGGGATGCTGGAGGACTGCAATTTGGGCAGCTCCTCTGTGTGGAGTGGCCACATATTAATGGAGCATGAACTGGGTAACATGGATCAAAGATAAACCTGCCCTGGAATGGCATAACTTTAAGCTGCCTAAAGGGTATTTAAAACTAATTTCTGGTGCTAATGTGTGGACAATCCAGGGGTTAAGAGTTTCTAGGAGCTGCCTAAAATTAATGTGTAAAAAGGACTAATTTTCCTTTCTTGAAAGGAAAATCCAATTGTTCTATTGTTTTAGTCCCAGGCTGTTCTGGGATTTTTTGCTTTGATATTCTTATCTAGGACATTTTTTTACACCATTTAAAGAATATAAAAGAAACTGGGCAGAGGGACCTTTCTTCCCCTTTCTTAATATTTATAAAGAAGGAAGGCTTGAAATGCACTCTGTGACCTAGTCTTAGTCTTAAGGCATGTTACAATGTAGGTGCATTTCTCAGGAACTTGAGCAAGGTTGAATAGGTTCACCCTTAGGTACATAAGTTCATTTAGACACGTGATAGTTAGAACAGGATCTGGCCTTTGAGCTAGATAAGGCCCTTCTGGTGCAAAAATATACAGGAAGTGACAGTGCACACACCATGGACTGTATATACATGACACTTCATAAAGCCCTAATGAATCAGTCAGTTTACCCTGAATCCCCAAAGTTTGGTGCTAGCGCTCTTGCAAAAAAAGGAAGAACTTTACCAGATATCTGTTGCTTTTGACACCGGTGCCTGCGAGAGAATTTCTGGGGAGACAAACTCCGGAGACCCATATTTGCTGAACTGAGGCTCAGCCGGATTTATCACTTGAGCAAATCCAAAGTCACAGATCTTAATGTCATCTCTTTCGGGATAAACCATCAGGATATTTGCAGGCTAATGAGTCAGAAAAGGTGGAGAACATTTGCTTGTAAAGGGCTATGTTTGTAGCTATAAAGTAAATACATGTGAATAAAGAACGTCAATAATTAATATAAAATAGGTTCTCCTTGGCATATTACCTTAATGTCCAAGTGAAGGATATTGTTGTCATGGAGATACTGGATTCCTTCCAAAAGTTGCTTGATATACAATTTAACCTACAAATTAGAAATATATTTGAATGATATAAGGGGTCTACTTAAAAAGCTAATTCTGACATCAGGGGATCATCAGTTCCAGTTACATTCTCTGTAGGCAAAATGAGGCGTAAGGCAAGAAGTGGCACTACCTCAAGAATCAGAATAAACTTTTAAAGGGAACCTATTGCAAGCGAAAGGAGAGAGTGAGCCGTATATTAGAATACCAAATCTAAACACATTTACTAAATAGCTTCTTCCACATTGGAGCTTGTTGCATATATTTAGGAGTTATGGCTTTGGAAACCCATGTTTAGACCAGATACAGATTCTAATACAAGTAAAATTTCACTTTGGAGGAGCATTTCGCTTTAGAAAGCCATTTGGCCTCAAGTCTTCAGTTTTATTTGATGTTTTCCCCAAGAAAATAAATACAGCTAATGTAAGGCAAGACATTTGGGCTCTAAAACAGAAATTCTGAGGTCTCTTCTTCCATGAGTGATAAGGGGCTGGAAAAAGCTAATAGGACACTACCATAGGACACTACCTCTGTACACAGGCAGCGCTGGGGGGAGTTGGGGGGCCTATAGCCACCCCAAATTCACCTTAGCCCCCCCATAGCCATGCTTCCCAGCACCACCCCTCCACCCTGAGCTGCCACCACCCACCCCATGCAGCTGAGCCCACCCCAGTCCTGCCCACAGTTTTTTGAGAAAAAACTCTTATTGGAATGCAAAAAGTTGGGGGTTCATCTTTGCGAATCATAGAAAATGAGGGTTGAAGGGACCTCAGGAGGTCACATCTAGTCCAACCCCCTGCTTCCAGCAGGACCAGCCCCAACTACATCATCCGAGCCGGGGCTTTGTCTAGCCGGGTCTTAAAAACCCCCAAGGATGGAGAGTCCACCACCCCTCTGGGTAACCTGTCCCAGTGCTTTACTACCCTCCTCATGAGAAACATTTTCCTAATATCCAACCTCAACTTCCCTTGCTGCAGCTTGAGCCCATTGCTCCTTGTTCTGCCATCTGCTCCTACTGAGATCAGTCCAGCTCCATCATCTTTGCAACCGCCCTGCAGGGAGGTGAAGGCTGCTATTCAATCCCCCCATCGGTCTTCTGTTCTGCAGCCTAAATAAGCCCAGTTCCCTCAGTCTGTCCTCATAAGTCATGTGCCCCAGCTCCCAAATTTTTCATTGCTCTTTGCTAGACTCTCTCCAGCTAGCCCATACCCTTTCTATACCAGGGGGCCCAAAACTGCACACAGTACGCCAAATGTGGTCTCGCTAGTGCAGAATAGGGGAAGAATCACTTCCCTCGTTCTGCTGGCAATGCTCCTACCAATGCAGCTCAGGATGCCGTTAACCTTCTTGGCAACAAGAGCACAACCCTGGCTTATATCCATCCTTTTGTCCACTGTAACCCCCAGGTCCTTTTCTTCAGAGCTGCTGCTTAGCCACTGTCCCCAGGCTGTAGCGTTGCAGAGTGTTTGGCTAGATGACCTCTTGACAAATGACCTCCCTTCCAATCCTAATTTTCCATTATTCTAGAAAGCTTGTTCTGTTCTGATTCATGGCTATTCCCTGTATTTAAATGGGGACTGTACCTAGACTCTCCATTCTGTAGAAGAGAAAAAAAAATATTACCTGGTCCTTTTTTTTGGCTCTCAAGTGTATTTTAAAAAACTATTCCTGTCTTTATAGCAGCAGGGCATTGAGAATGCCTTTGCCCCCATGCTTTACTTGGGCAAGGGTGTTCTTGGGATTAAAGGATGTTTTTGATGTTTCAGATATTATTGGCTCCTCTACACATCTCCCTATGTTGTTACCGCACCATGCTTTACTACTTCTTTTTGGAAGTACTAATGCACGGCACAGTAACAGACCAAACTGTGCCGTACATGCGGCGCACAGTGATTTTTAGCCACTGTTTTGCCATAGTGAGCACACTGTTATGGTGAAGTAGCTGTTGGTGGTGTGTAGATGTACATGGTTGCTACATCACCGTAGTGCATCACTACAGTGATGCAGTGCACTGCTCCGGTGATGTCACGTGACATGTAGATGCGCACGAAGCCTAGTAGTTGTGGTGCAGGGGGGTTTGTTTCGGAAGTATTGGTGCAGGAGGGTTTGTTTCGGAAGTATATAGGAGCAGGTTAGACCAGTGATTCTCAATCAGATGTCACAGGATCCTTTTAAGGGTGCTGCAGGGTGCCGCGCAACATTAGGTTTGTAAACAATCTACAGAATAATTCAAAGATAAATGCAGAGATTTCAAGGAGGAATCCATAGTGGCAAAAACATTGTGCGAGCACACACATCTAAGTCGACTTAAAATAAGGTGACTTAACTTAGTCAACTTAAGTTGAGCCACGTCAGTGCATATGCACGTACAGCTCCTTGACATGGTGGCAGCCATCTTGTGATACATAGCAGTATTAATTAATGCAACTCAGAGGTGTATTATCTTGCACTGCATTTAAGTCCATTCTGCTCCACATATGTGTGTATGCTCTGAGAGTTAAACTGACTTGAAAAAGTTAGGCTGACTTAACTCCCAGAAAATCAGTATGTGTATATGCACCCATTGTGCTCTGTTGTGGGCTTTCTGAGTTCTTTACAACAGAAGATTTGCTGTACTCTTTTTCTGTAGTCAAGAAATACATAAAAGGTCAGGGCTGGCGTTTTACAAGGTGGGTCTTGAACTTAAAAAGTTTGAGAGCCACTGAGTTAGTTAAACACTTGTCTGGGATGGTTCAGACAGAAACGATCTTGCCTCGAGCAGGGGGGCTGGGCTAGATGACCTTTGAAGGGCCCTTCCAGCCCTTCTTTCCTATTATTTTACATTTCTATTTTGGAATTATAAATGAGAGGGACGTGTTACCTCTGCTTCAGTCACAACACTCTTCCTGAATAACCGGTCCAGGAGCTCCTCACTGGAGCACCTAAGCAGTGACATCAAGGAAAAAAAGCCGATGTTTTTCTTGTTATTTCATAACATTGTGCAACCAATCAAATCCTTGCCTTGGTAGGCAAAACATACAGATCTCACATGGCAGCCTCTCTTTGGTAAGGCTCTGTTCAAAGTTCTCTGTTTTATACAAAGGCCGGGCATCTGATAGCTTCCCCCCACCCCTCTCCTCAAATCAGAAGCATCAAGGGCCATTTCCCCTCTCTAAAGTGTCAAGAAACCAAAGTGCTGTAAAACTTTGCTCCTCAGAATTAAGAACTGGGAATAACAAGATGCCTGTGCTAAAATTCATCTTTCGGTCCCCATGCTTGGAGACTTCTCACCATTTTTCACTTTCACTTGCCTACTATTCATCCTCTGCCTCAGGGATTGGGTAACTCATACCCTGGGGGCCACATCCAGCCAACAGAGCCATTGAATCTGGCCTGTGGACATGGGGCTTGGTGGCATTCAGACTTGGTGGGAGCTCTGACCTCGCCACCGTGGAGAGGAACACCAAGTACGGGATGTCCTAGCACTCATCTGCCCAATGACTTCTGACCCAAGGTGGGTTGGTTATTGCAGCCTGCAGCTGGAAAAGGTTGCTAACCACTGTTACAGACCATAATGTCTTTCCTAAATTTCAGGAAAAAGCTTTGACATTATACAGTCAACCAGAGTTTATTCATATCAACAACAGGTATTTTTCTGAAGTAGCTTTGTTGATAGTCATTGGCTCAATCCATCCATTCATCCATAGTATTCAGACAGTGCTCGCTAGCATCTGAATGAGCACTTCACAATCCTGAATGCATTGATGTTGCACTCCAGTGAAGAGGAAATGTGTTTTTATCTCAGGCTGAAGCTAAATGGTTATTTATACTGTTAGGTGGGATCTCCCTAACATTTCCCAGGCTTGGCTGTGACAAAGCAGTGCAGGAAAGGATACAGTTCCAAAATCAGAACTAAGGTTTTCCTTGTTTCAAACTGATCCAGCAGCCGGGTGACTTTGTCGTGGGAAAGCATGGCCAGGATGTCCCTCTCCTGGTAGGCTCGAGCCTTGGTTTTGCTTCGCAGAGGTATGAACTTTGCTGCGCAGGAGACTCTGTTCCCTTTGTGCACAACTCGCTTCACAAAGCTGAAACAGCCCCTGAATGTGAAAAAGAAATATTCAGGCCATGGAGGTTTCCCTCCAAGCCCAGCTGCATGGCAGGTGTACAGCACTTTCACGTTTCCCCCTGCAATCCCTTCTCTGAAAGCCTTTCCCACTGCTGGCAGGTTAAAAGCAGCATTACACCCTGATCTGACTTTACTACCGGTGAAATCATGACTCCCTCTACCGGCTGGCTCTCCATACTGCTAGGCTACTCCTTTAACTTGAATAATATGGGTCTGCACTGGAGACCACAGGTCAGAATCCCTGTGGACAGACTTTGGGCACTGTGCTTCGGGGGGGGTGGTGGGCACTTTAATTAGGCTCCAAGAGGCGCTCTAATTAAAGCGCTGCAGTGTCTTGTATATCAGTGTCCCTACACGTCAAAATGGTGGTGGGGGCGCTTGTGAAAGTGCCCCTGCTGCCATTCAGAAGCACAGGGATGCTAATGCATGAGACACGGAGGCTCGGTGCAGTAATTACCACGCTCCAGCTGACTCGATTAATCTCGATTTATCGAGGCTGCTCTGATGTGCTGTAATTACAGTGTGTCGGAGCAGCCCCGCAGCATGCCTACAGGCACCCTTTATGTCTATATGTACATCACCACTGATTCATCACACTCAGAAGAGTATGGGAACACCAGTGCAATTACAGAGATGTAACTGAGAGCACAATATGGCCTGCGGAGCTACTTTCTCTCAGCTGCAATACTCAGATGGGTGTGATGTGGCCCTTACTGTCTGTGCCCTGAGGGTATGTCTAGATCCAGTTCTTTGTGCTCCCAGGGAAACCTGCTTTTGAACATACCCTGTTTCCTGCTTCCTAGACTCCAAGCCTGCAAGTGCAAGTGAAGCAGTTGCAAGTGTGCCAGACAGTGATTGCAAGAGAGGTGGCAGGGGCAACGCAGAGTGGCTCTGCACACTTGTTGCTTGATCTGGCACTGATGAGCTGGAGCAGGTGCCCAGGGAATGATCAAGAGCAGCCCTAACCAGGGATGTGGAGTAGATGTAACCGTAGTTGATGGTTGCCCCCTAGACACCCTCCTGCTTGCAAAATACAGCGTTTGCCTTCTTCTGTTCCATGCACTAGCTGGAAAACAGGGAAAGAGACACTTTTCCTTGAAGTTTCTGTTCACCCTGTCACTATCGTAGTACTGTAGTTCTCTACACATCAAGAGCAACTGAACAGGCACCTGCACTTTTCTCTAGAGGGAAAAAACACATTTACCTTCCTATCTCCTGCTTAACCTCATAGAAGGAATGGAGTTTTCTCCGAGTGCTCTTCTTCTTTGCCACTTCATCTTTCTTGACTTTGGGAACAAAAGAGAAAATCAGGAGTAAAAATAGCAGGGCCAGAAAACCATGGCAATGAACTGCAAAGCTGTCACAACGATGTTCTGGGAGGGGAAATCAGGACAATTCCCTTTACTAGCACCCGCGTAGAATTAGTCAAGGAGGGCTGATGATGGTGGACACCAGGTACCCTTGAGAAGTAGGTCTTCCAATGATATGACTTGTCATAGTTAGACTAACGTACCTGGATCAAGTTTACAACCAGCTGAGGATGTATCCCTGAGTTCTTAATGGCATCCTCTCTACCAGTGGTGTAATTTGCCTGTTGTCATCATTAGCATAAAATAATGTATTAAGCAATCTCCGTATGCCTCTAACTACTGCTGGTTTGTGCTTCCCTACAAAAATCATCTGCCCATTGATTTCCCACGGCACTTCCTTCTTGAGCATTTCAGCAAACCCTACACATTGCACTGGATTCTTAAGCAAATGCCTTTTTCAATGTGGTGGCTGATTCCTGCAGTAGAAGAAAGTACCTGGTAGTTTAGAAACTGCTCATTTCTATGCAAGTACCACCAGGGGGACTAAAGAGACCACTGCGTAGGGCTCTTCAGAGCACCTTCTCTAAATTTTGAGCCAACAGTGATGACAATATGTGTGCACATCTTCAGAAGCCCCCCCCAAAAAATATAGCATTGCTGCTGCAAGGGGAAGACATGCAACAAATGCAGTGACCAAAGGGTCAGCCCAGCAAAACCAAGGAGTTAAGTTACCTTCATGCACAATGAGCTCTGCTTTGCACAAGACCTCCCCGCCTGCATTTTTGGCAATGCAGGTATAGACACCACGATCTTCAAGGGCAGCACTGTCTAGGATCAAGGAATAGGTTGTGCCTTCCTTCACCTGATGGATCCTGCTGCTGTCTGTCAACAAGGAATTGTCCTGAAAAAATGAGACAATCCTTTGGCAATGCAATCCAAGACAGAAATAACTACTGCTACAGCATGAGGATTTAGCTTTGACAATATATTGGCTAAGTTTCCCAGTACAAAATGCCTTTTGTTCAGGTCTGGGAAAGAAGCAGATACAGTCTTAGCTAAACACGACTAAAACATTTAAAATCTGCTTCTTTTGCAGACCTAGGAAGGGCATGTTCTGTCTAAAAAATTTCCTAACATCTCTCCCAACTATACAGCTGGTCCATAAAAGACATCACTTCTCCCCTCAAATCTTGCATCTTACATATTCATGAGAATAAAACTTGAAATGAAACTAAAATCTCGCTTCTCACATATTCATGAGAATCCTATTGCATTGGATTGTTAATGCTAATGGCACTTATAAATCAATCCTCTACCTGACAGGACATAGGAAGAAACCTCCCATTGTCTACGGACCGGTCATCCTATATTTGTGCAGCACAAGCACTTTTCTCCGAAGCAACTGGCACTAACCCTTGCTGGAGATGGGATACTGGACCACGTGTACTATACAATGCCCAACTGGGTTAACCTCATATTCCTACATTTTCTCCACTTCTGTTCTTTAATTGACATTGTCAGAGGTTTTAACAGAAGTTCTTCGCTTCGCCCAGAAATGAGCTCCAGTCAGAAGTACAAGAAGCCATTTGATCTTGTTATATCCCATCACGGTCCCCACCTGTGCCTGATTGTTTTCTACCTTCTAGGAGATTTGTTGTATTCCTCGGATGCTGCATGTCCAGTCTTGGGAGCATCTTTCACCTACCTTGTACCATGAAACAGTAGGCTGGGGCTTTCCTTCAATAACTGCTTGGAACTTGGCCAGTTCCCCATCCCGAACCTGCACATCTTCGATGGTCACTTGCATATACGGCGGGCCTGGGGAGATAGAAGACGTCACTGTAATGAGAGGACGACCGTGTCATCATGAACGTGTCATGGATACATGGATGGGAGCTACGGTTTTATTTTTCAGGTTGCTGGAAAGAAAATTCCAGTACTGGCATGATGTCCAAAAATGGTAAGCCCAAAATTGTCAGATTAGCTTAACAAATGAAGACATTTAAAAAAATATTGTGTCTGGGGGTTTTTTCATAGGCTTTTGACACTTAGGCCTTTCTGCCTTCAAGCATGGCACCTAACCAGCGGAGACAACCACAGAGGTGGAGAGAAAGAAGAGGCAATGCAGTTTCTTACTTGTTGCAGCCTTCTCCTCGGTCTTGTACACGCAAGTTCTTTCCGTGGTCTCAATATAAATTTCACTCTGGACATCCCAGAGCACATCTGCCCCTTCTCTCCTATATGAGTCTGCTCCATCCCTGGCCGCTGTCCTTTTTTGGGTAGACCAAGAGATAGAGTCAACTAGGAGCTATTTTATAACAATAAGTACTTGAACATCGCCTTCTCCAATACCTACTGCTCATTATCTCTCACAGTGAATACATCATTGCTCATTTTGTCTAATTATAAAGCATCCTCATACACTGCAATCAAGGGCCAGGTGCTTTTATCCACAAATCAGGAACATTTTAGGATTTAATTAATTTTAAAAAACCCAGGTTTTTTTGTCCCTTATAGGACAATGGCCAGCTATAATGTAGATGTGCTTTTGAAACTCTGATCCGCTCGGTTCTTCCTACAATATGCCAGTGACTGTAAATATGCATGCAATGAATTATTAATACGCACTTTCAACCATAGAGCTAATACAGACGCTTAGGATTACATCTGTTCCCCTGGGCATTTAAGCAGACAGAGAAATCAAGGCTTGCTTAAGGTTGATGCCATTTTCTTTTGGATTGATTGCATTTGACTAATGACTTACTCTTACCGTGCTGTATCTCTGCAGCCTCTTCTGCCTGCGTGAGATAAGCAAGCACAACATGCTGGGGCTAATGTTGCACCCGCTACAGTTGATTCAAGTTACCAGCTGCTTATATTAAAGAGAGAGATTGCAAGGCAGCTTTTTTCCATGGCAAAGGCTGCTACCATCCAAATTCCACTCAACGCACCTAGTACCATGACACTTGCAGTTACCTGGTAATGGGAACAGTGCGCTCCTGACTGCCTGCAGCTCCAGCGGTTGTCTCTCGTTGGGGAGCAGTGGGACTAGGCTTTGGTTCACTTGGTTTCTCATCTGGAATCCTCCCAGTGCCATCCTGCTGTTCAACTGGCAGTGGAAACAGGACCTGTGAGACTAGTTGCATAGCACGGCGAGACTGAAAGCAAGAGAGCAGCTCTGGGGTCGGTTTCTGCTGAGTTCTACCTGAACAACCCCTCCGATCTCAACGGGGCCAAGCCATCCTAGCCAAGAGGGGAATTGGATCCTTTTCAGAAGAACACATTCAACAAAGGGACTTGAATTGAAAGACAAGGATCAATGTTAGAATACTGCAGATGGTACAAAAGGGCTCATTTGATGAGGAAATACCCAGACATGAATACGAATGACACAAGCAACATTTAAATAGGAATTAAAAAAAAAAAAGGCCAGGAAGCATGAAGCGGACAAGTTAAAACAATATCTTGCAGGAGAGGGTTGGACCTCCAGGTTGTAGATTTAGTGTAATGCCAACTTCTTGGCGCCAATGATAAATTTCCGTGCATTGGTTCCTAAGGTCCACCAAATTATTGGACCAGTTCTCAACTCCCATCACTGCAAGTCAGAGGTAGGTTCAAGGAAGTCAGTAGGGCTAGGCTGATGTAAAACCAGGGCGAGTGAGATCCAAATCAGGTCCCATTAGGCGATGTTACTGAAAAAATGATCTCAACTGATAGCGCACCTTTACAGTGGTGCAATTCCATTGACCATAGTGGAAGTTCAGTAAACTTTGTTGCGGGTGGGAATAGAAGCTGGTCCAGCATTTTGGCTAAAAAGTGTTATGAAATAAAAGTGAGTGTGTGAGTGAGTGAGTGAGTGTGTGTGTGTGCATGCGTGCATTATACACGTCTAGGCTCAAAAACAGGCTTGATGGTTCTATTCCAACAAGAACCATGTGATAAATACCGTCACAGTTATCTCTGAAGTTGTATGAAAGGAGCAAAACAATGGAACCAATGCCTCCAACTCTTTTTTGATAGCAGGGGTGCTCTTTTTTGGAAACTTGGTTTTGATGGCATGGATGATCAACCTACGGCACGTGTGCCACCAGTGGCATGGGCAGCCTGTGTGTGTACACAGCAGATCAGGAAGGGGACAGGCAGCACAGCAGCAGATAGGGCAGGAAGCAGAAAGCAGAGCAGCAGGGTGGGCTGAGAGCACAGCGCAGGGAGCAGAGGGCAGTAGATTGGGCAGAGGAAGTTACAGGGTACAGGTCTAATTTGTGGCTCGTCTGCCAAAACAGTTAGGTGCCACGGCTTCTGGTAGAAAGACACACGACTCCCCTTGGCATGCTAAAGCTAATGGGGCAGCTTTACCAGACTATAAAAGGCAATGTAATAAAAGATCAGGGCCTCCCAGAAGAGCCGGAGATTCACTCAATATATTCTTATCGCCGCTGTGTTAAAATATTTGCCATCTTGATCTTACTTGAACCTAAGTAATCAAAGGGACACTTGTCAAATTAACAAACACCTGTTTGTTAAGAACACCTGCTCAGGCTAAGAGTGCCTTAAATCATTAAAATAGAAACAATTTCAGAAACATCTAATTTAAGTTTTCATCCATTTTTTTAAGCTACTGGCTTTCTTGTTGTCTTTTAGGTACCACTGAGGAACTAAGCGACTCTGTTTCACTTGCTGTATATCGATAGGTCCCTTCTCCTTCTTGTGCTTTCATAGGATAGCACTGTTTTGGGGTTCCAACACGGCACAGGAAAGTCTTACAAACCCATGCATTTCATGTAATTTTTTTTGTTTATTTTTCTAATGACCTGAAATGTTTGCAATCTCGTTAACGAGCTGATGGCTACTGGACAGTGTCCCTTTAAGATCACTTTGGACTAAGGACAGTGAGTAGGACTAGACATGAAACAAAGGTACAAAATGGAAAGGCAGTAATATCGACCAACCTTTCCATAGTTTTTTAAACAATGCAGAGTAACACAAAACTGAAAGCTCCTGTGCTTTCTGCAAGACGTATATCAGCTCTAGGTATGCAGGGCATTCTTTTTACTAATAAATAAAAATGCCCAAGATTGTATTATGGTTACAATGTCAATCAAATGCGAGTGAACCCATCATGCCTACATAGTCTAGCTGGTCTGTGGCACCTAAGCAAGGGGTGTCAAGTAGAGAGGCTTAAATCACAGTTTTATGCATGTCCCACAGTAAAAAACACCAGTGACACATCCAGGTCCAATGTATGCTTAAAAGAGCCAAGATGAGCCCAGACTAAAGTCTCAGCTAGAGAACCATCCTTCATCCCTAAACTTTCGGGGCACTCAACGTTCAAACCCTGTTTCAGATCCAAATTTTGCAAATGCTTCATTTTTTCAGAACGGTCTGAAACAAAGGCCTCAATGTGGACTACCGCATGCACTGCGGTGTTGAAATCTTGCACCTTCTCTTGCTCGAACACAAAGAAATACCGAGCTGAGAAGAGCTTCATTTTTGTTACGTGCAACATTTTTGCCTCTCTTGATATCCAGGGGAATTTTCTAACCTCACTCCCGACCTACCATGCCCGCCAGCACGTTGGGTTTGAGTCCCAGCTTCATGAGCTATCACAGGAGGCCTGGTTTCTTGATCTGAATGGTCAGAAGGTGCAGCTTCAAGAACACCAAGATGATTAGCCTCTGTTCCTGCACTTGGAGGAAGAGTTGCATGCGGTACCGTGGCACCCACGAGTTTCTTCAGAGCCGTCTTTATCTCCTTATCTGCACGCTCAAGTGAGGCCCGGACTGAATTCTCCAGCTCTGGCTGTGGGGAGGCCTCTCCTACAGACAAGAAGAATAGCTTTTCTCTCTTCAGAGCACAAATGAAAAGTCAGCGGCCATCCACCCACAGCATCCTCAACAAACATTTACTCCCCCCGGAAGAGGGGGCTGGCGCATGACCGTTTATCTCCAGAACGAGACAGCCTGTGATCAGCCCCCTGCACAAACTCTCATTCTGCTCTCAGTGCCTTACCATGCTAGAGGCATTCATGTCTTCTCACCAGATGTGCCCCGCGGTGCCGCTGACACGCTGGAAAGGACATGCCCAACCTCATAACTCAACTTAAAACATATGGTTGAGTACCTCAGCCCAGTGGCGATCTCCTTTGCTGACATGGTACTTTGTACAGCAAGGATGCTACTATTTGAAGTGAAACATCACTACTTGTTTCTTGCCAAAGGGGAAGAGGATGGGGAAGCAGAGTAACGGATGGACTTGTGCAATGAGAGCGCCATGGGCTTTTGCCCGTGTCAGAGGTCCATCCAATAGAGAGAGGGGGAAGCCTGGGGGGCAGGTGGAGCCGTCCCCTAAACCAACATATTGATATTTAGATGATATCACATTTCTCTTCCTGGTCAGAGGAAAACCTGAAAGAAACTCTGAGATAAGCCATGATAAACAGCTGAGGGGTTGTCTTTTTTCTGTTTGTTATTAGGTCTATTTTGATGGCAGGACACAACAAGAACTGAGCCGTACTAAGGAATGGTGTCATTTAGGACTAATGGGATCCTGTCTGGTGATGGAGTCTATCGGAAAAATGTAGAGCCCAAGGTCCCTTTGTTCCTGGTGTGTGGTCTTCTGGAGACCTCCTTGCTGAGTGACCCCAGTGCCCAGAGGATGATATAGTCTCTGCCTCAAGAACCTCCCAATCTTGAGAGGATACATAGAAAGCCTCCTGACATCCCCAACATTTTCTCACTCATTCAAGCTGGTCCTCAGACTCAACGGTCCCTTTCTGAGCCGTAGCCAAGCATTGCAGCTCATTCAATATTTCCCTTCACAGTCCCCTGCACAACTGATATCTAGCATAGGCCCAATTTAGGAGGCTTTGTTGGAAGAACAAGCTCTAATTACATTGCCAAGGTGTAAGAAAAGGGAAGACCCCTCAGCTATCTGCCACTGCTACCCCTGCGTCTAAGGATTTGGTGACCTGGTCATAGAAGGCCACCAGGTTGGTCTGACAGGACCTATCTCTAATGAACCCGTGTTGGTTGCCCCTAAGCATAACCTCCCCCGCTGGCCCCTCGCAGACATGTGCCAGGATAATTCTGTCAAACAGCTTGCCCAGGATCAAGGTAAGACTAACTGGCCTATAGTTCCCCAGGTCCTCCTTCCTCTCCTTTTTGAAGATGAGAACCACGTTGGCCCTCTTCCAGTCCTCTGGCACCACACCAGGGCACCGCGAGTGCTCGTACAGCCGTGATTATCATTAGACCAGCAACAGAAGCTGTTTATCATTAACAGACTGAACTAGGCGTCCACCACCACAGGAAGAGAAACACCAAGGAAAAGCTATCATCTTGTCTCCTCCTTATTATAGGGGAGCTGAGGTCCTTTCACTGAGGTCCTTTCACTTGGGATAGCTCTGTTAGACCTTGGGTCACTGTAGATGTAATTAGGGATCTTCTGGAAGGGCTGGAAATTTTTTAATCTGCAGGTCCAGATGCCCTCCACCCAAGGGTGTTGAGGGAGCTGGCAGGGGTCATCGTGGACTTCTTGGCCCAGCTGTATGAGCATTTGTGGTCATCTGGCCAGGTGCCGGGGGATTGGAAATTAGCTAATGTGGTCCCAATGTTTAAGAAAGGGAGGAAGGAGGACCCAAGTAACTATAGGCCCATAAGCCTCACCTTTGTGCTCAGGAATATCTTGGAGAGAATCATCAAGGAGCGTTTCTGTGGGGGGCAGCGGGGAAGATCATGCTCAGGGGCAAGCAGCATGGGTTCATCAAAGGCAGGTCCTGCCTGACCAACCTGGTTGCCTTTTATGACCAAGTAACTAAATCCTTGGATGATGGTGTCGCTGTGGACGTAGTCTTTCTGGACTTTAAGAAGGCCTTTGACAGTGTCTCTCACCCCATCCTCATCAATAAATTAAGTGACTGTGGCATTCATGCCTGCACATTTGGATGGGTTAAAAAGTCTGGCTGATGGGGTACACCCAGAGAGTAGTGGTGGACGGGCTGTACTCAAGCAGGCAAGATGTGAGCAGTGGGGTCCCCCAGGGCTAGGTCCTTGGGCTCGCACTGTTTAACATCTTCATCAGCAACTTGGACGAGGGGGTGGAAAGCACGCTGTCCAAGTTTGCTGGTGACACTAAGATGTGGAGCAAGGTGGGCACACTTGAAGGGAGAGAGAGGCTGCAACTAGATTTAGACAGACTACAAAAGTGGGCAGATGAGAGTAGGATGGGGTTCAACGTAGACAAATGCAGGGTGCTGCACCTGGGGAGAAGGAATCCACAGCACACAGACAGGCTGGGGAGCTCCCCCTTGAGAGCACAGAGGCGGAAAGGGATCCTGGAGTCATTATTGACTCCAAGAGGAACATGAGCCTGTCGGTCCAGAGAGGTGATCCTCCCCCTTTATGCGACATTGGTCAGGCCGCAGCTGGAGTACTGCGTCCAGTTCTGGGCGCCACACTTCAAGTGGGATGTGACCAGCCTGGAGAGGGTCCAGAGGAGGCCGCCCGCTTGGTGAGAGGGCAGCGGGGCAGGCCCTACGAGGAGAGACTGAGGGACCTGAACCTGTTCAGCCTCAGCAAGAGGAGGCTGAGGGGGGACTCTGTGGCTGCCTACAAACTCATCAGGGGAGATCAACAGCAAACAGGAAGAGCCCTTTTCTCCCCAGCAGCACCTGGGGTGACAAGGAGCAATGGTAATAAGCTGATGGAGAATAGGGTTAGGTTAGAGATCAGGAGGCAATATTTTACAGTTACGGTGGCCAAAATCTGGAACCAACTTCCCAGGGAAGTGGTCCTTGCCCCTACCTTGGGCAAATTCAAGAGGAGGTTGGACGATCACTTGTCTGGGGTCTTGTGAACCCAGCATCCATTCCTGCCTGGGGCAGGGGGTCAGGCTAGATGATCTGTTCGGGTCCCTCCTGACCCCAGCTACTATGAAACTATGAGTTGTGTGTGAAAAAAGGATGTTAAAGAGACTCTGTGGGATATTTTCTTCTCATTGCATTATCCATCATAATCAGGGATTCTGGTTTTCTCTGATTTGAAAACATTCCCTATTTTTTGGATTAAAGAAAGAAACCCCAAATCCATATTTTTCTGTGATTAACATTAAATGCGGCTAATATATAGATATATAGGTAGTGGTGTTTCATTGTAATCATGGAAAAATGTGGATTTGGGGTTACTTTTTTAAAATCTGAAAATTGGGGATTTTTTTTAAAACCAGAGAAAACCAGGATCCCTGCTCATAACAAACCAAAGCTGGAAATAGAAATCTGTTTCCACCCAGGTAAAATTGCTTTATTTCCCTCAACCAATAAGTGTCACTGTTTTTAGGTTTGCTCAGGAATGCCGACAGTCTTCATTTTCTATCCACTGGAAGAAATAAAACAATGGAGATTTGGGTTTTATTTTGCTCCCTTCCCATCTCACAGAAAACAATTAGTGCAGATGAACGGTGCCAGAAAATCTAAAGGCAGAAAGGCAGGTTGCATCTTGGACCGGCCTTCTTGGATTGCATTTCCTATTCAGTGTTTTTTAAATTTACTTGAGGTGAATATAGTGACAGTGAAAAGTGTTTGACTGACAGTCGAGGAGACAGCAGCCCTCCCTTTATCTCTAGGACATGTCCTCATATGCATCATCTGGAAGGGGTGAAAAGCAGTTGCCTGTGCAAGACCATTCACTGCTTGATTTTCCTCGTCACACCGCTCACTGGTTATCGCAGTGCTGGTGTCAGTGAGCTTGCTTGAAGGTAAGTGAATTATTATGTAGTGCTGAACACTGTCTTATTAGGAGGGAGTGGATGGCAATCTAAGTAGGAACTGAATCACATTGGGTCATTATCAATTTGCACTTAGTTCCTCCTGACAAATTGGTTTGAGGTGATCAGGCACAAGAAAAACGGAGAGTTTAGACAAAGGTAAGTCCTGGCACTTTTCCGTCTTGCTCTGGCTTGCATTCACCACAATGTGAGCTTGAGAATAAAGTCACTCCTACCCCAGCCCCTACACACAAATCTGTAGGTGACGGGAGGCTTGAAACAAAAGCTAAGCAGCCCATCATAGGGCCTGAGAGCTGCTGACATTCAAACTAATGAGGAGCCAGGGCTACTCTGTGCCCTTCCCCTTCTTGCTGCAGCACTGATTCACCGTGGAGCTGCCTTCCCTCAGGCTAGGGTAACATGAGAAAAGTCACGTGAGTACAGACACCAAGCTGCAGAAAAGACAGGTCTTAGCAAACTGCATTTCCTGGCTGGGGAATATTAAATCAGAATCAGTGCAATGGCGATGAGTCCTTTCTGACTCACCTTCCATAACCCTGATAACAGGAGAGAAATTCAGTCGTTTTGAAATTCAAATTCAACTCAGAGAATCTCCCAGGAGGCTGACAAAGACCCCAAACCTGTCATCATATGCCAGGTTTTTTGCCTCTCACTGGGCGCGTCGACATGAGATGCTAAATGTGGATCGGACTAATTCTACTGCCCATTAGTGCGGCATGCAAAAACCACGCTAATGCGCTATGAGCAGTAGAATTAGTCTAGCGCGCATTAGCGTCACAAAAAAAGCATGCACTTGCACGACTACGCAGTAGCATTGGTTGTGTTAATACCTGTTATTACAGGTACTAAACATAGTGCACAGTAACTACGATGCATGAATGCATGTGTAGATGTGCCCACGGTCAACCAAATGCATGCAGATCCCCCCACACACCTTAGTGCATTTGGGATCTGATCTAACTCTCACTGGGTGCATCTACACATGCACTTTAATGTACAGAAGCCTATTTTAATGTGTATTAAAGCATCACAAAACAACCATGCGCTTCTGTGCATTAAAATAGGCTAATGAACTGTTTTTTACTACCTCACAGTGGAGGTACTACATTTAATATGCATTACCAAAAGCGCATTAATAAATGCGTAGATGCACCCACTGAAGCCTAGGGAAAGCCTTTCTTTGTCTTCAGTGGAAGAAAGCTATAGATCTCAGCAAACCACAAATGAACCAAGTCACAAAAGAGAGTGAGCTCAATGACAGCTGATGCAAGACATTTATTGATACGAACTTCAGCATCTACTAATATAACTTGACATAGTTTTACTTTAGGGTGGGGGGTTTTTTTGGCTCTGAAACAAACTGAAGTTTCCACCTTTTTAAATACCCTTTTGGCTGCAAGAACTGCAGTTAAACATTTTTGTATCAATTTGTAATACACCGTTATGGTCTCATCTACAAGAAATAAATCCCCACACATTTCCTTACTTATCTACAGATTTTAAATCACTTACAAGCATAATTTTTTAACCTTCAGGAAAATACTTCGAAAATAAATGGAGAGTTTTTCATAAAACTTTCAGTTTTTTTAAAGCAGTCTCATATAGGATTTTCCCTTACTTTTAGCTGATTTTTAGTTGATTTTTAAACTGTCAAAATGTTAGCAGATGTTATTTTATTTTTGGTTAATAACAGAAATATAACTATTTCTTTCCTATGCGCTGAAATGCAACTCTACAGCGTCAGTAACAAAATCGTTACTCAGCAAAAATCAGACCAGGCTAACGTTATCCCCATGTTCCTTTGTATACTGGCAGACCTAACATCTTTATTTTTATTCTTGCTTACAGACTATTATAGGCAAAATTCATCCTTCAATATAAATCTCAAGTAAACCCACTGATTTTAGTGGGATTACTGAAGCTTGATATTGGAAAAACTGAGATGAGAATCTGGCCTGATAAAAAAAAAGAAGTATTTTCAGTTCAGAAGTATTTCCTCGATGTATATCAGTTACTTTTCAATGTACAGTATACAGTGCAATATTTCTCATACGTGAGGAAGCACTACTTTTTAGGTATTGTATAGCTCAATGATAAAATATACAGTGTAAACCAATGAGGTGTTATGAAAAATATGATAGCAACATAAAATAGGTTTCATTTCTTTCACCACATGTAGTCACTGAGAAATATCCAAATGTCAAAAATGTAGTGCACGTTATTGGATAAAATATACCTTTTGGATACTGAAAATAAAAAAAAAAGTGTGTAAAATGACTGAATTAATTTTAGTCACCATATCTTCAAGGTGCAGCAATCAAGATAATTATCATTATTTCCAAGAAGGCACCTTTCTTAAGTTAAATCATTTTAAGAAGATTCCCGAACAATTCCTGAACAAGTTTCACATATTATCTAGTTAGAGAACGTCAAGCCAGAACATCGCGCATCAACATTTCAAAGAGAAAATTCAGTCCGCTCTAAGATGGTTATCAAGTGAACTGTGTCTCAGCATTTCTGTAATATCCTGGTTATTCTGTCACATCCAGACAAAAAGTTGGTGTTCTCTAGCAACATTACAGTGTAACTCAATTTAAATAAGGGTTTGTGTCTTTTTCTCATACCTTCTGTCACAGAGCAATGCCAGATACCTTAGAGCCAAGTCCTGGTCTTATTGAAATCAATGAAAAAGTTCCCCCTGACTTCAAGTATGATCAAGATGTGGTCCTAATAGCTCAATCCTGCAAAGGGGTTTTGAAAGTGCTATGCAGCATCAATTTTCATTGAAGTCAATGGAAGTTGAGAGTGCCTAACACCATTTGCATTGAAGTCAATGGGAGTTGAGAGTGCCTAGCACCATTTTCATTGAGGTCAATGGGAGTTGAGAGTGCTTAGCACCATTTTCATTGAAGTCAATGGGAGTTGAGAGTGCCTAGCACCATTTTCATTGAAATGAATGGGTGTTAAGAGTGCATAGCACCTCTCAGAGTACTCAGCACCTTGCAGAATTATGCCATTAATGAAACAGGCATCACCATACATACTAAATTTCTCACATCAATGCTCTAGAGAAAGAAAAAGTAGTCTATGATAAAGGGTGACCTCTACAACATAACTGAATGTAAACACTTGAGAGTTCACTACACATCTTGTACTGGAAGTGTTTTCAGTGAGCATAAAACATTGAAACCTGGGAAAAAGCTTATGGCACAACGTCCGTTAACTATCTAGCTTATGTATTTAGTTATTAGCTAAAGAGGGTTTTACTGGATGAGGGTTGCACTCCTGTTATTTTGATCTGGCTCACTGGTAAATTTCTATATATTTGGAGACTCTAACCATTCATTTTTAATGGCAATATTTAACCGTTAATATGTACAGGAAACTCTTTATGCTTACAGTAAGTAATCATTCAACAAAATAATTCGTTTGTGGCTCTCCACATGCCTTGGTTTGACTGATATATACTACATTAAATTGCACATTCTGTTTCTTTCATTCACCAGATTTTTTTCTTACATGCAAGTAACACAAAGCTGTATCTGATTTTACAGGGCATACAGATCAACTGAGCCTGAAAACAGGCTGCAGAGTTGTGAAGCTGTGCCTTTATGCAACCATGTCAGGAACAATCAAAGAGCAGGTGTTTAACAAGGATGGTCTTTTTACTAGAACAGTGTTGTGCCAAGGGGTGAAATCCTGCCCCCGCTGAAGTCAATGGGAGTCTTGCCGTTGACTTCAGTTGGGGCAGGATTGCAATCAAAACGTTTGGGCAGCCGCTAAAGTGAGTAGGGTAGTTTAATAAGCGCAGGATCTTCTATAGGTTGTTTTCCATAGCAAACGTTAAAATAATTTAAAGAGAGCTCATTTTAAAAGGTTTCTGAACATGTTTTTGGCAGGGCTAAGTTGCATCATCAGTACTTAGTGACATTAAAATGGTGTAAGCCCTTATAACCCCGCCGGCATGAACAGTGACAGGAGACATGTTTGGATGACACTACCCTTCCTTCTCCTGATTCCTAAAAGGCCCCGAGATCTCTTGACCTTCTTGCCACACTGTAACTTGGAAGTCTGACACCTAAAGTAATTTTTAACCTCTCAAACAAAATTGTCCTTATTTATTTATGCAGTATTTTTGTCATAAGTCGGAGAAGCAGGCTTTCCTACATCTATTGTACCTGACTGTCACTGTTGCTTGGAATGATATGTGTTCTCCAAAAGCTTTTTCATTACAACCTGAACTGACAGAAATGTTCCCTTTAAGACTAGAAAAGCTCTACATCACCACATTACACATGTTTGCCCACAGGATTTGGTTTGGGGTTTTTTTTTTCCTTTTCTTCTTTGTGCTTCTCACCACTCATTTCTCCCATCCTAGACCTTTGTTCATTTGCTTGCTTGTTGCTTATTTATATATGGCTTTATTTTAAGGATCAGGCTCGTATCTGCTCAGCTTTGGGAGGGGTCCTCCGTGCTGATGTGCAACATAACGGGCTCTCCGATAGTGCCATAGCTGAGGGTTCTGGTGGAAACTTCAGTTTTAAAGCTGGACTGTCCATTGTCCGGTGAGAGCTGGACTTCGGTACAGAAGGATGGCTTCATTTTAAAGGAGGGTCCCGGCGATATGCCAGGTGCTGTTGCTGCTGTGCAAGTTTCACTGACGTGGAAAGAAACGTTGGACGGACCCATGGACTGCATTCCTGTTACTCTCGATGCTGACATGAACATGCCCCCGGGAAGGTGCTCCTTGAACTTGCTGAAGAAGCTTTGCTTTGGTTTAGGAGCCACAGATCTCCCCAGATTCAGCAGCACTGGCTTCCCAATGGTCGGTTCATTAATTTCTGTCTGAAGCACAGAGATCTCACAAGGTTTGTCTCTGGTGTAGTTCTGGTTGTCACACCCATATGTCTCGCCTTCTTCAGGAACGTAGTCTTCAAGGTCTTCCAGAGTCAACGTCTTCCCATTGTGGGTCAGGATTTTGGGGTCCCGGTTGCTAATATCATCTCTTTCTAGTTCTTCTGGCTCATCAATTATAACAATATTTTCTCCTTCTGGAAGACCCTCATCTTGCACTGGCTCCAGCACTGCCTTTTCAGCAGTCCACGGTACTTCTAACTCATCATCAGCATCTTCTTTAACCCCCGCACTCGCTTGCGAATGTAGGAGGTCATATTTCCTTACATCAGCTGTCTCAAAGCTAAAGGTTAAGGGTTCACCCCCACAGGCAAGCAGTGGTGAAGCAGTTTCTGAACCACTGCCCTCACTTACTTCCTGAGTGCAGGTCTTTCCTTCAGTCCCACAATCAATAAAAGAAGTGCTGCCTAACTGTTCGGGCCCACACTGAGAACTCATGTTATCACTGCCGACTGGGTCTCCTTCCTGGTCATCTCCGTAGGCCAGGGGAGGGATGTCAACTTCTGAAAGACCGTCAGTAGGAAGGGAAGACTTGGCTTGCTCTACTAATTTATTGTTGGAGTTATTAGTGTTTGGATCATCTTCTGGGGAATGCCTAGGTCTGGGACCAGGCAGAGTGAATGTTAGCACACCTGAGTCATCTTTTTCTTGTTTCACTGGAGACGCTTCTCTCTTCCTTGTAGTTTTTTGTGGCTTTTTCACCTTGAATTCAATGATTTCCTCCACTTCGACCCATTTGGGTTTCTGTTCTTCCACCTTGGCTTCAATGATGATATCTCTAGATGCCGCTCCTTGTCTTTCATCTGGCTCCGTCACAAAAAGTGCAGGGATGGAGCCTTTCAGCACCACCTCTTTCTCCTGCTTGTGTACAGGCTGCTGGACCTTCAAAATGTAAACGGGCTCTGGCGTTGATAGCTCTGGTCGTGGAGACCGAGATGGAGAGTGTCCTGAAGGAGGCCGGGCAGGAGACACCCTTCGCTTTTGCCTTGGGGTCTTCACCACGGTTGTTATCGTTTCCTCTCTGATGACAAAAACGGTTGAAATGCAGTTGACACGAAGGCAAGGACCTTGCTGGGAGCCGCGCTCCCTCAGCGCATGCGATGGTTGACAAAGGCACCACAACAGGGTTAGTTTTGAAAGCACTTCAGCTTTTCGTGAGAATTTAAGTCCGAAAGGGGTGTACACACACACACACACACGCATACATGAGCTGCCTCTATCTCACTTTCAGAATCAAGGTATTTCAAGACTGCTCCATCCACATGGAGCTGAGACCCATTAATCTCCTTGAGTGCACAGAGGAAAATCATGTAGGTCCAGCTAAGAGATGCCCACAAGGTTTCATGCTGCTTTACTGATCTTTATAAATGATTTTCTTTAAACAAGCGCTGTTGTGCCTTGCACGCTTTTAGCAGCTCCGTCCAAAGCTCTCAAAGACACTCAAGGAGATCATAATCTCTCCTTGGGGAAAATCCCGGCCATGGTAAACTCGATAACAAAAATTGGATTGACGTCAGCAGGGTCAGACCCCTTTATTTATAATCACATGGCCTTCTCCTGTCACTTAATGAATGGCATGAAAGGAAGTGCTCATTTACCTATAAATCAGTAGCATGAACAACAGACCTGCATTTCCATACATACAGTAAAACTATGTTAGAAGAGCATTATGCCGGAGTGCCAGGAAGCCAAGAAAGGAAAGACAATTTATACTGTGTTGTTCTGAGGATAAGTCAACATTTTTTCCCCTCCTTCAAAAATAAACAATAATAAAAAAATCCACACTTTACTTATATCCAGGGCCCACGTATACTCAGGCCTGAGACACTGCGCAATAATTGGATCGCAATGCCTGATTTTCAGTTTGCCTTTGCAGGAACGTCAATCTACACTTCAAGAAAACCTGTTTTTTCCTAAAATTGAAATCGAAAATGAGGGGTTGACTTATAATTGGAACAATACAGCATATTTCCAGAAGTTCTTCATGCCAAGACAGTTATTTTCTCATCCCCTAAATAACATACGTATACATTTTCTTCTTTCTTTCATTATTTCTACAGTAACGATGATGATGCATTAGCATACCAGACTCCTCTGGGTGTGTCTACATGCTCATTAATGCACCGTAGTTACTGTACCTTAAGTTTAGTACTTGCATAACCAAGTACTAAATCAATGTGCAGTAACTGGTGTTCCTGTGCTGTAGTGCCAGTATATGGCTTTTTAATGTTTTTTAGTGTTATTAGGTTATTAGATGAGCCCACTGTGGAAGAAGTACAGGATCACCCTGGGTACACCTCCTAAGCATGGAAGTCTATGTTCTTAGCATAGATGAGTTAAAACAGAAACCAGATTAAATAGTTTTCAAGATTTCAGCCTGGAGCACTTAATCCCAGTTGATCAGGCTATTTCTAACTTACATTCTTGACATGTAGCTTTTCTTTGGCTTTTTCAGTGTTGTTTTCTTGAAGGAAGTGTCACGGATGTAGGGAGAGGTATAAACTGCTGACACTATTGAGTGGAGTGGCTCATCCGGGGGGGGGGCGGGTAGGGGAGGTGAAGCCAACTTTGTTTTTCATGGAGATATATTCTCTAGCCTCAAGCACTAGAGACAGAGAAGGAAATGAAGCTAAAATAAATATTTCTCTTTTTGCTGCCTACTTCCTTAGCAGGCTAAGTAAGTGATAGTTCCTCTCTACTTGGCACTGCTGAGACCCCAGCTGCAGTACTGTGCCCAGTTCTGGGTGCTGGACTTCAAAAAAGATGTGGATAATCATGAAAGGGTCCAGAGAAGGACCACAAGGATGATGAAGGTTTTACTGGAGGACAAACCTTATGAGGAAAGACTAAGGGATGTGGGACGGTTCAGCCTGGGGAAGAGAAGATGAGGGGGGACTTGGTGGCCATCTGTAAGTATGTAAGGGGTGACTATCGAGAGCTGGGAGAACTGTTCACTAGGGCGCCCCAGGGGACAACAAGGAGCAGTGGCCATAAACTGTCAGAGGATGGGTGATAAGTTGGATGCAAGGAAGAACGTCTTTACGGTAAGAATCTGGAATCAACTTTCCAAGAAGGCGGTGCAGTCCCCGACCTCGGAAGTCATCAAGAGGAGACTGGCCAGACATCTTGCTCATTTGATCTCAGCAGTATTCCTGCCCAGAGGCGGGGGGTTGGATTTGATCTTTGGAGGTCCCTGCCAGCTCTTAATTTCTATGATTCTACCTCACTACAAAAGTTGATAGCCCAGCAAAGACAACCTGTGGACTTCCCTTTGCAGAGCACTCACTGAATGTGGCATCTTTTCTCCCCCAGCGTTTCCTTATGGGCTGTTCTGGGCAGGGAGATGGCTGTAGCATAAAGACTCCCCAGGAGGAAGCTTTTACTGTTACACTCATGCTAAAGAAGAGGCCAGCAGATTCAGAGACCTCTGCTACCTCTCTGTCGAAGTATGACCCTTGCACTGTGCGCTTCCAGCATCCTCCATTGAGAACAGTATTGCTTTCTTTTACTGAGACTTTTTCCTTCAGTGAGAGTGCATCCAACCTGCTACTGCATCTCTCTCACTGAGATTATCTCCACCTCCTTCCCCTGAAAGTTTCTCTTGCCTTTCTCAGAACTATTTCCCATCTCCTGCTGACTTATCCCTTGGTGACTGGACAGTCACCTCGCTGGGGTCACTTGACCCCCGTTGTCTCCTGCCCAGAGTGGGGTGGGGCTGGACCCAATGATCTGTGAGGTCCCTTCCGGCCCCTACCAATCTATGAATCTATGAATCCCACTTTGCATGTCCACGTGCCTCACCTACTTCCCAAGTTAGCTTTGCCTACTCACTGCCAGGTGTTACCAGCCTCCACTGCTATAAAGTTTTTAAGGCCAACATTGTGCATCTAGAACTTCCATGATGGCCGACTGTATGTGAAAATCACTGCGGGTTGATATTTGCATTAGTGGTGAGTTTGCACTTGAGTTGCAATGTTAAGATCCACCTAAGCGTGTCCCCAAAGTTTCAGAGATTTGGACATCCTAGATTTTGGCTCCAGTCTATTTTAAATTCCTCATTTCCTTGCCCTGTGTTGATGTTAGAACAGTGCTGCCATCGCCAGGACTTGGATTTCAAGGAGAGCTGGAACAAGTCCTTGGCAGTGTAAATCAGGAATTGCTGAAGGATTTAATTATCAGGATTTCAGAAATCAGTTTAGCGGATGGTATTGTGTGTTAGGTTCATAATATTGAATAAAGCATATTGCTTCTGGAGAGAACTAGAACCACAGACCTATTATTTCCAGAGGCACAGAAATGGCAGACAAATGGAAATGCACAGAGAAGAAGCTGGGGCCATGACTGTTGACTGGAAGAGCTACTAACTTTTACTGTCCTGGGCTACTTCTGAAAGGAAGTGTACACTTGTTACCTAGCTCACTGCTCTGTTCCATTTGAATGCCAGCGTTTGCTAAATGGCAGTCACAGGAGGTTTGCCTACTCTTCGCAGAACAGAAAACATTCACTTCCCCAAATGCCCAATACAGCTGGAAGTGGGAGGAAATTAAAGGCAATTCTTCTTCTCGCCATTTCTTTTTCTGCCCATTGCCTAATAATTGGCAATTCAGTATGAAAGTCCATCGGAGCATAGGTGTGCTTTCACACATGTCTATGAAGTGCCGCTGGCACCCAATGTAGGGTCAGGCAAGATGAGAATATGCAAAACTCATAAAAGTAGCCAAAGTGTGAGTTAAGCTGTTGCTTTCACAGGTAGTTCAGTGGCAGCTTCATCATAATTTAATGAGGGCACAAAGAAATCATGGAAAACTTGCAAAGTTAAGATTCTTAGGGGATGTCTTCTCAAGGACATTTAGACATCCTTTCCCTGGCACTGGTTATTTCAAAGCCAGCTATTAGCACTAAAGAGTGATTTTTGCTTCTACATTACTTAGAGCTCCAAGAAAGAAATACGTTTCCCCCATCCCCATCATACGAGACAACTTTAATTATGTAGTTGTTTTACGACTCTTAAAAAGCAATAAGGTTGAGTAATAAGCAATAAAGAATCTGGTTGAAATTAATTCCTGGTTTGTATATAGTAGGGATGCCTCGCTCTCCTACTGAAATTACTATATCCCTGTATTGTGCAGCCCATGGAAATCAGACTCAGGTCATTCAGCAGTAAAAAACAACCTTGTGATGATCAAAAGATCTTCGCTTACTAAAGACTCTAAAAAAAAGTAAAAAAAAAAAAAGCCAAGCTTTTCCCCCATTCTTATGAAAATAGTTCCTTGTGAATTTGAAGGCAGAAGCAAGAAGAAAGTGTTGCAAGTTGGTGACATACTTGTGATGTTTCTCACATCTTTTGAACCAGCTGGGTGCATCTACCTGCACAATTTACACAACCCAATAAATTCCAGTGCAGTTTGTTCCAGAGTTTATTGCTCCTGGGCACCATGTTTACATGTGTGCCCAGGATTACAGCACATTGAGCTGGGCTGGAGCAGCCCTGGTTGGCAGGGAGCCTGGAGGGTTTGGCCAGCCAGCCCAGGGCAGCTCTGACCTGGCTCAACATGTTGCAGAGGGGCTGGCATAAGCGTGCTCCAGAGTGGGGCTAGCCAGCAGGCATCCCCCACTGAAGCACCCTCTCGCCCCAGCCTGCCCCATCAGTGTCTACATGTGCACTGAGGTGCACCAAGTAATACTGCTGCAGGATAGTACTTGTCTTTACAAGTACTATTCTACAGTGGAGTTTATTAGTTTGCTGCGGCCTACTAGAGCCACACATGTAGACACTGAGACTTTACTGCAGAGCTAACTCGGCAACTCTGCAGTAAATATCTCACGTAGATGCAGCCGCTGCGTCCAAAACAAGAGTGTTTTGAAACCCACCATGATGTCTGTGAAATCTGTGCTCCTGAACCTTAGGGAGGAATTGGGCCCAGATGGTATCTAAATGCTACTGCTTCTAATTTTTGAGAGGAATACCTACATTTGTCAGCTTGTTGCTTTTTATAACACAAAATACCATGAGTTCGGATGGGATGGGAAGGGACACACTTGCATGGCCAATAGACACAAGCTTGTTATTGGATCATGCATAGGCAGCAAGTCAAAACACAAATGTTAAAAAAAAAAATCAGCACTTACATGATGATGGTTTTCTTGGGCACTTTAGTCTCTTGTTCAGTGACTACAAAGAAAACAGTATGAACAGCATGGGGTTAAAAGAAAGACAAAAGCTGAAATGATTAAATTCACTTTGTTAAGTTAACTGAGAGAAACTTGAGTGGAAAAAAAAAACACCTGTACTATCCCATCCATGCTTTCTGTGGTTATTTCCAATGTTATTCTTAGTGCCTCTAATAGGGACTGAAGGGTTCATAAAGTTATGTCTGCAAAGAACAGTTGGGAAGTGAAGTGGATTTTTATGGATGTCAGTATTATAAAATAAAAAAACCCTGCTTTTCCCACCTTGGAATCCAGTCCCTTGTCTTGGGAAGATCAAAACTATAAAAAGAAGTTACTTATTTTTGCAAAAATAAAAATATGTCCCTTCATGAGTACATTCAGTTTGAGCTAGTTTTCGGCATTTACTAGCAAAGGAACTTCTCAGGCAGACTAAAGCATCAGTCAGCTTGCTGTGAGATGAATGTATAGGAATGAAAAAGGGAATTATGGAAAATAAGCAAAGGAAAAGGAAAAAATAAATCCTAAGAAAGGGAGTCCATCTGTATAACTATAGACTGAGACAGTGTGTGCATGTATGTGTGTGTGCACGTGCATACTCCATCCACGCTTGGTCAACGCTCCATTTCTCTTTATGTAGAGTCCTATCAGTATCAAATAAGTTGTGCACTAGAAGTAAATCATTTTTTAAAACTGAGGAAAAAAAAATCTAGGGCTGATTGAGCAAAAATTTGTTTTAAATGGATTTTTTTTTTTTTTTTTAATAGGGAAGAATATAATAGTTGAGGAGCTAACATTTGGGGATGTTCATCATTTTCCTCACCTAGCTCTCCACTTGGAATCAAAACTCCATTTGAACCAGAGTGTATTGACTACATCCGGAGCTGCTGACTCTGCCTGGGAGTCTCCAGTATCTGACACCACGCCTCGCTCTGTATTTAGCGATTAGTTGGTAAATTGCCT